>NC_054713.1:23446586-23455617 GCF_016097555.1 Gigantopelta aegis | reverse complement strand
TACCACTCTGAAACTTATGTTGGTTATAAATTTTTGACCCTTAAATTCTTTTGAGTAGTAATATTATGAGTGACGTGAAGTGATAAAAGTGTAATAAAAGTAAACAAACGGCAAGCCACTCCTATGGAGCTAAAGAAAAGACGTTTATTTTGTTTAACCACATCATTAGAGCACATTGATCATATGTTTTACATCCAATAGCCGATGATTAATAACCAATGTGTTCTAGTGGTGTCGTTAAAAAACCCAAACGTTAGTTACATTGTGGACCTGGGGCGTTTGTTCGACCATTCATCCATTCTAAAAGTCAGCGTAATAAAATTAAGTATGAGCTAAATTGACAGTCGACACTCCACCCATCCTTGGTCCGGGTCACCCTAACACCATGAGTAAACATTCTGTTTCAATTGAACCTGTAACAATCCTAATTCACTCAATCATTCAATCGTTGGAACACACCTCAGCTATCTGGGCTGTCTGTCCAGGACAGTGGGTTAGTTGTTAAATGTTAGCGGTTAGTGAGAGAGAAGAGGGAGTGGTGGTCTTACACTGAGTCGTAAAAACTCGTTCTGGGTGGGAGCCGGTACCGGGCTGCGAACCCAAGTTGTCAGTGGGAAAGAAGAGGTTGTAGTGGTCTTACACCTACCACCGAATCGTTAAAACTCTCTCTGGGTGGAAGCCGGTACCGATACCGATACCGATACCGATACCGGCCTTAATATGTCCGATGGCTTAACCACGACACGACCGAGGCCGGCAACTACTGTGTAGTAGATATTTGATATACCTCATCCCAGTATCACACCTGAGTAGCGTCGGTCGGTAAATGTAAATAAGTAAAATGTGTTCTGACCTGATTATTTAAAACGTGATGGCTGGCCCAGCCGATATAATCCAAATACATGAAGCGTGACACGTATTATTTTATCACATGTAAGTTATGTAAAACTGAAAGACAAAAGGCTTGTATACAATCAATTACATACTATTTGTATCTACTAGACTGGCTTACCAAAAACTTGTAATCAGACGTCGTTGTTGATGACTTAAGCTAGACGTACACTTCACCGCTTATTATAACTGTTGGCGAGTAGTTGACACAATCAGTTATGCTTCTGTTCAAACCTAATCCTCATTTCTTAGTCATTTCGGTATATATGTAACACAGTGACAGTTTATATTAAATTTTGGTGCGCGTTTGTTCAACGCTTTTTAGTTGACCTAATAAAAACATGAAGTATTTCAGTGTCGCATGAGGTCGGCAATCACAGTATGAATTGACCGTAACGGGGTGCCGCGAGTAGCATATTAACTCTTAAGTGTCAAAATCTGTCATCAGGAAAACTCGACTAAGTGTGACGGCAACTGAGAAAATCGGTGGTGTGAAGCGATCGGACTTAAAGGGACAGACCCCAGTTTTTAAACATTAAGACATGTATTTCACTACAAGAGCCGTTTATTATAAATGAAATCAAACATTACTTATATTTTATTGTTTAGAAAAGTTTTAAAAACGCACGATCGGACATAGGGCTGGTAGGTAGGTACCGTGTTCACAGCCCGGTAACGGTTCTCACCCAGAGCGAGTTTTAACGACTCAGTGGGTAGGTGTAAGACTACTACACCCTCTTCTCTCTCACTAACCACTAACATAGCTGAGGTGTGTGCCCAGGGCAGCGTGCTTGAACCGTAATTGGCTATAAGCACGAAAAAATAATTTGAAATAAATAAAATAAATAATATGTTTTCACATTTGTGAAGTTCAGAAGAATGTTCGTGGGGTCGCTTTGACATCAATAAGCATATAAAAACGTCACGTCAAAGGAATGTTGACGTTTTTGAGGTACAGTTTCCGGCAATTTTCGTAACTTAATGGACATGTCGAAATACAACTGAACTGTGTACGGTTAATCCTGCCTAATAAGTGGAATAAGACTACTAGCATGTTACAACTTATACAATAGAGAGCATACATATGAGGTTTTCTGCTCTAAGATTACATTATTACATAATTATACAATAGAGAGCATACATATGAGGTTTTCTGCTCTAAGATTACATTATTACATAATTATACAATAGAGAGCATACATATGAGGTTTTCTGCTCGAAGATTACATTATTACATAATTATACAATAGAGAGCATACATATGAGGTTTTCTGCTCTAAGATTACATTATTACATAATTATACAATAGAGAGCATACATATGAGTTTTCTGCTCTAAGATTACATTATTACATAATTATACAATAGAGAGCATACATATGAGGTTTTCTGCTCGAAGATTACATTATTACATAATTATGTCATTTAAAAACAGGGTTTTTTTAGTAATGAATCAAAAATAAATATGTGAAAGCTGCATGATAATTCCAGATATCACAAATATTTAAAACCTCCAACTACAGTAGTGTATACATAAAATATAGTCAGGAATATTGGTGGCTGCCAATGGTTTTGAAATTTCCGCACCTGGTAACTGAAAGACACCCACACTCAGCATAAAGGATTTCCCTCCAACAGTGATGTGCAGGACATTAAGTCATTACTTCATACAGGTGCAGTCATGTTGATTTTTTTCTTCCTCAGACATTGTATTTGTTTAATACTGATATTTCTTTGATGTGCCTATTAAGGTCTTCATAATCTAGGGGTCAGTCAAGTACATGCGTTTCAATGAAATAAGTATAAGGAGTTGAGGTACTCTGAATATCCATGTTGTCTCTATATATACTCTTCAAAAAAAGAAACGCAAAAGGGTACAAATGGGTTATAACTCCGATTTTATGTTTCCTACCGGTTCATGCTTTGTGAATATAAGGTCATTGCATGTCCCAAACACATTCCCACGGTTACATTCGATAAAACGCAGCTACTGTACAAAAAAGTTCCAAAATGTGAATATTCGCAAAAACGCAGCCACGTGCAAACCATGTCACCACTGCACGTGCGTTGTCTGCACGTGCAACATGAACACCGACAGTATAAAAGTGCAGGGTGTTCGCTTGCCTGGCCTCTGTATCTGGCCGACAGTTGACAATCCAGGACATGCCACATCTCAGTGAACCGCAGAGAAACAATGCCATCGGCCGACTAGACGCAGGCGAATCCAGAACGGCCGTTGCCAGGGCATTCCATGTGTCCCCAAGCACCATCTCCAGACTGTGGGACCGTTACCAGCAACATGGATCAACACGTGACCTCCCTAGATCCGGTCGACCACGGGTCACTACCCCCGGGCAGGACCGCTACATCCGGGTACGCCACCTTCGGGAACGATTGACTACTGCCACCTCCACAGCCGCAGCAATACCATGTTTGCGCAGGATATCCGACCAGACCGTACGGAACCGCCTACGTGAGGTAGGAATTCGTGCCAGACGTCCAGTTCGAGGTGTCATCTTAACACCACAACACCGTCGACTCCGACTGCAGTGGTGCCAGATTCATCGACAATGGCCTCAACTGCGATGGAGACAGGTGTGGTTCAGTGACGAGTCCCGATTTCTGCTCCGACGTCATGATGGAAGATGTCGCGTGTATAGGCGTCGTGGTGAACGTTATGCGGCAAACTGCGTGCAGGAAGTGGACAAATTCGGCGGGGGTAGTGTCATGGTGTGGGCAGCCATCTCACACACTGGCAGAACTGACCTGGTCCACGTGCAGGGCAACCTGAATGCACAGGGCTACATTGACCAGATCCTCCGGCCACACATCGTTCCAGTTATGGCCAACGCCAACGCAGTGTTCCAACATGACAACGCCAGGCCTCACACGGCACGTCTCACAACGGCTTTCCTACAGAACAACAACATTAATGTCCTTCCTTGGCCATCGATATCACCGGATTTGAACCCAATTGAGCATCTATGGGACGAGTTGGACCGACGCCTCCGACAGCGACAACCACAGCCCCAGACCCTGCCCGAGCTGGCAGCAGCCTTGCAGGCCGAGTGGGCCACCATCCCCCGGGACGTCATCCGTACTCTGGTTGCTTCAATGGGCAGGCGGTGCCAGGCAGTTGTCAACACGCGGAGGCCACACCCGGTATTGACTCCAGATGGCCTTGACCTTGGTGGTGTGTCCTATCACTTACTCACAATGGACTAAAGTGAATTGTGAACAATCCTGCAACATTTGGTAATTATTGGACTCGCCATTCAATAATTAAATCAATTCTCCAAATGTTACGACAATGTGGTTTTGCGTTTCTTCTTTTGAAAGTATATATAGCTGATCACACAGTCACACACCCATCTGACAGTAAATATCTTCAGGAGTATTATTTTTAAAAGTTTCAAATATGACATATTACACTTGTACAAAAACTGTATGCAATACATGTGCCCTGTGAGGTGTACATTATATTAGGTTGCACTGTAGAAACAACAGTTTCAGTGAAGTTGTCAGTTTATGTCAGAAGACACCAGATCCTGGTTGTCATAAAAACACACGATTCGCCAACTTTTGAAAAATGTATGTTATCAGTATAGGTAGCACTAAACCAAATAATTTACAGCTGGGTCAAAGTTCGAGGTGCACCGAATTTTTGATAGAGACGTTAACACCACAAGTCCTGTGATTTGTTTTATAAATGTGAGTGTGTTGGTTGTAAAAAAAAGTTAGTTTCATCTGGGCTAAAAATGTATGCAATTTTATTTCATCTAGTACTACTGTATCAAGTAGCCCTGTGTACTGGAACATGTATGGGATACCTGTAAAACAAAAAGTACTCAAATTTTGTGCGAAACTAGGGGTGTTGTAAAAACATCTGGTTATACCGAAAATGAGCCATGAAAGGTACCATTTTCTTCAGTTAATACTTTGAGGTAGGGGTTGTAGTACTGATATTTATGGGTCATAGTTTGGTTGATATATTGCATATAGTGTTTTTAAGCACAAACGTTAACATGATCGCCTATGGGATTTTATTTGGTATAGTACAACCTTTCCCACTGACGGCAGATATGTTGCATGGTGTTGTCGGCATAATTATATTTTTAAAATTAATTTTCCTGGATTAAAATCGTCGTAGGGATGCAAAGTCGGGCAGACAAATGTCGTTCCCGGTATCATGCGAGTTGTCGGTGAAAAATCTGAAATGCCAAACTCCTCCCCACCACCCCACACCCCTCCCCACCATCTACCCATCGTTCAACAGCCTCTTTTCCGACAAAACTCGGATCGTAGGGTACATCACGTAATTGCAACAATGGTTGCTTTATTCCGATTTCATCATACGCCATTTATCTTACGACAGAATCGCTTACATAGTGGTAGGGACTGCGAACACTTTCTAAATATGACAAGAATGATAACGATTTTTTTTGCTGTACTGATGGAATACATTTTAAAGAATTATTTTCAACAACAACATTTTTTTTAATTGCCCCTAACCCCCTAAAATGGAAATTTTCCATTAAGGGCAAATAACTCTGTCTAGCAAAATTGTCAGAAGACCTAAAAAAAATTGGCACAGTGAAATGGTTTTAAATGTAAGCCTTATTTGGGATTTTAATGCCTTTATTAGCATTTAACCTATACATATTTCCACTAAATTGTCATTAAAATAGTCCCTAATGTTTTTTAAATGCCAAAAAGGACCATTTACTTGCCTCAAGTATATGGTACATGAATTCTGTTTCAGTATATCCCTTTCTATAAGTTTTCTAAATTAAGTCTTTTGACATTGTAGAGCATAATACATATATAATAATCTACCACGGATCCAAGGGAAGGGTTTTAGAGGGTGCACCCCTCACCCCATTTTAAAATGCCGGAAAATCCACTGTTTAGTGTTTAACAGATAAATACATACAACGTAAAAATAATAAAATTAGTGAGGTTATGTAATATCTAGGTCATCTGGATGTGTTTGCAGAAGTCTATTATGTAATGCAAGTTGCTGTAATTTTGACTTTGTTGGGTGCTCTCTTTCTACATTGCATCTACACTATGAGTATACTATATCTGCCCTTTTTAAAAAATCATGGATCCGCCCCTGATAATATACATTATATTATGTATATGGGCCAGTTCAAGAATAGAGTGACTGATATTACCCACATTTTAATATACTTGTACAGTTGAGGTCAACTGCAGATGTTTAAACATTGAAGATAATAATGTCTATTCACAATAGCTTGTATTGAAATAATATGTATGCTAACCCAACAGGTTTGTTAAAATAGGTCATTTTTGGATGGTTAACCTCATCAGATGGATAAGTTACTTGAAATTTAGTACTTAATTAAAACATAAACAAATGTCCGCTATTTTGGACTCACAGAAAATGCACTAACAGGGAGGTGTGTAACATGCCATCAAAATTATTTAGTAATTCTAAACATCTAAATTTTATGTTGTAGTCAATCAGCAATGGATTAACAACAGTTATATCACGAAATAGACACTAGTCACGAAGACAACACCACTGTTTTTCAATAACTAATGGCAGTCTCCTTAATTTCTTACTTTGCCACTGAATAGAATAATAAATAGCAATTAAAATGAGTTCTGCGTTTTGCACAAAGCTATTTCAATGTATTTTGTACCAGTTACAACTACTGATACTTTTGTAGTACTACAGATAAATGTTGTATAATTTGTGACACTACCAGTCTTCCTATGCGGTCTCTACATAAGTATAATATGAAAGTTGGCACTTTGACCTGACTACTACTTTAATAGTTGACAACTTGACATATTTTCCACTGACATTTTGTCCTATATCCGTTAATAATAAAGGTGTGGTTATAAGGGGTTATTTTTATGTGATTCCCTAACAACAGCTAGGTCAGGGCCACAACAAATGTATTCATAATAACAAATTATTGAAAATGTAAACAAATATTCGACATCTTGGATTGTAATAAACACACACACACAGGACGATGTTGGTAACGGGCGATCAAAGTTATACAATAAATCAAAACATCTAAATTTCGTAATGTACTGCATAAGTAATAAATTAATTATAATTACATCACAAAAATAAATACTTGTAATAACGACAACAATACTATTTTTCAATAATTAAATGCGGTATCGTTACTTTTTCACTTTACAATTGAATAAAACGTAAAGTAGCAAGTAACATGAGTTCTGTATCTGATATAAAGTTTTATCAAAGTATTTACTATTTACATGGTCTCTAATTATTCATGTGTCAAATCATATTCCACTTAAAGGAACAGTTCTGAGTTTCACCCATAGTAAAATTTCCGGTTTTTTTTCTCCTCCAACAAAATCAATATATTTTTGGAACGAAAATCGGCATTTGGACAAGTGGCTGTCCGATGCTGACATATATCTTATTTCAACTGACTTTGTCTTATTTTATTATTCAACGGTTTTCGTCTTTAATTACTGATTATATTGCTGTACGTCTGTCACGAGGATCTTATAATACCCGTAACTGAATAAAACACGATTATCCAAATATCTCTCCTAACTGTATATCTATTAGATCTCTCTGTATCGGGCAGTCTAATACCCGAGTGGCTCGGCTCTAGGTATAATCAGAGATAAGATCTTATATAAATATATATATAGCACGTTTAGTTCACTAGAAAACACAACAAAACACAATACACTTTGGAATCTATATTAACACTACGCTGACAAATGTACTTGCCGCAGTAGTTCATTAACAACAACAAGATAACAACAACCCAGAGCTAATCACTTAATTAGTTAATCACTAGGTGTTTAATTTACACAATATTCTAATCACTTCACCGTGCTACACACAAACACACGAGTGATAATGAGAAACGCTGCCAGGGGAACTTAATTAATAAAGGAATTATATTCCTAACTGGTTAATTTTTAATTAACCCTTAACTACTCATTCAGTAACCTTGTAATACAGAATTAATACTGGTACATATCACAATAAAGACAATAACCTACAGTTTACCTAGGTCCTCTAGGATGACCGGCTAAGCTTTATCTTACCAAATCCTCGTATAAAAATATTAGAACAGTGAAGCCTACAATTTACTTCGTCAGATTACCGGAGACACTGTCTAAAGAATATTGGTATAATACAGTATTATAATATTTAAAGTCACATCAATCACATCAAGGTTATACAACAGAGTAGAAAAATATATTTACCAGTCCAGTCGGACCACGTTCCCCGGGAGCCTTCCAATGTTTCTCCCCGATATATCTCAAATCCTATCTATTTATTCAAAAATCTCAGAGACAGCGAATATCGCCTGGGGGCACAACGCGGTACCTCACCTATCATGTGATATTTCCACAACTCCCAGAGTCGGTATTATTTCTTAGATGGCCAGACTTACTGTCGCCAGTTCGCTAGCAATACCCCGGTCATAAACCGCACTACCGGAGTTATTACGTAACTACTGGCCACATGGCCTCCATACCTGGTCTGAGTGCATATTGGGACGCAGCTCTACCACCATCGCGCGGGGGTATTACGTAACCGAGCTGCACACCGCCCTCTAAAACAATTAACATCGCCACAGGCGAAAAGATAAGAGCATGTTCCGTCACAACGTCATTATTATAACTTGATTTAATTATTATTACCTTTTAGTCTGATCGAATAATTTAAGTAGGTAGTACTTAAGTGTGCATATTTCTCTCTCAAACCAAAGACCTTGGGAAAAGCAGCCAGCTTCATGGGTAGAAAATTCTAGCTGTCAATAATCCGGATGTCAAGTCCCCTCTCTACTTGCAGGTACATGATTTTCGAGCCGTTGTAAATGATTTTTTGAGGATACATGGACTGGTCGATCATGTATTCTAGCAGGAAATAAGCGTCATAGGCCTTGTTGTTGTGGGCGATAGCTGTGAAACCTTTGTGTTTGTCTCAAAACAGCCACTGACAAACCTGGATGTGGGTTCCCTCGCCTTGAAAGATGACTTGACGAAGTCCACAGGTCTTGTCACATGGTTCCTTCAGGTAATTCTTCTTCTTGTCACGTTTGTTACAGCATGGGCACCTTGATCCGCATGCATTGCACTTGGATGCTTCTGTGACTGGCTGGTGC
>NC_054713.1:23439086-23441586 GCF_016097555.1 Gigantopelta aegis | reverse complement strand
CCATCACATTTCTTGGACCAAATATATCTTTTCGAGTTTCTTTAAAACACTTACACTCCACCAAAATGTGGCGTACCGTCAGAGTACACCGATAGTGCACATTGAGGTGGAGGATCTTTCTTCAAGATAAATGAATGTGTCAAGTACGTATGGCCGATGCGGGCACGACACAAGACTATTTCATCCTTCCTGCACTCAATATAGAAGGACTGCCACTCTCCCAAGACTTGCTTGACAGAATGAAGCTTGAGGCAAATCCAAAGCAGACTTGGCAGCTGAAGCTGTCTTTTCGTTGCCCCTGATGCCAACATAGCTGGGCACCCAACAAAATACAATGTCTTTATTAACAATGGATAAAAAGACACACTTTCGTATCCCAATTAAGTGATGGTCCAGCTTCATATTGCGTAAAGCTTGGAGACACGAAAGTGAGTCAGTAAAAATAATAAATTTGGATGCAATCGAATCCTTGATTTCTTCTAAGTCTTTAATGACTGCCCAAACTTCAGCACTAAAGACTGATGCCGAGTCAGGCAGTCTCATGGAAAGTATTGTGTTTGATAAAAAAAAAAAAAACACCTGTAGCACAAGCCACAGAATTCCTATCACGGTACTTGTCTTGAATTTCCATAAACAATTTCACCGGCGTCGTGGTTAAGCCATCGGACTAATGGGTTCTCATATTTATAGGGTGCACGGCACTCTGTGTCAGTGGTACCCATCCGTTATTTAATTTTTAAAAAGCTGTGTTTATTTGACCATTTATGACCCACCATTCGTCAAAAACTCATTCTGGGAGAATTCGGCCTCAAACAATTGTTTTCAAACTTATCACCAAATATTTGGGCCAAGGACTAAAATAAATGTGCCTATGTTCGCCCACGCAGTGAATACATACGATACATGCATTTGTGTTTGCATGTACATACAGGATGATTAATTAGCCATCACTCGACCATGTAAGTTCACAATGTCCTTGACAATAATTACTGTACTTGCCTCTGAATGGAGTTCGAATCAAAGTTACACATGTAGCACTGACGAAAAGTTGTTTTTGGCCTATAATTCACACTGTAAAGATTAATTGGTATTTGACTTGCCATATACAGCTGCTCTTAAATATGATAATATATCTAGGGAACGTGAACTAAGATTTTAATAGCAATTTATTTTTATATTAAAAATAACATGTGCCAATAGTGGGTTAATGTCTTTAGTTTCCATTAACATAGTTAATTTTTCATGTATGAAATTCTGAAAGCTCATATTTGTAAAGAACTTGATTTTTATTGTCATTTTGACATATTTATAGGGTGCTTAGTTGTCTTTTAGACAAATTTGTAGTTTTATGCAACATTTTAAGTAAATTTGAAGAAAAACTCTACGAATGACATAATTATATTTGTTGTCACTATTGTGCCTTCTGCTCTTATTTATACATAACAATAAGCTTGTTAAACATATATTTAGATCTCCAGATCAATGGATTTTTTTTAAATAATCATTTATTTTGCTCTCATGAAGAGCATTTTAAGTTTATACTAGATTCAGAACCAATTTTTTCAGATTTGATTTTCTGCCTTGGAGTAAGTTGATAATTTATTATATTGCCCCGTCGGTGGACCCATTGGGCTATTTTTTCGTTCCAGCCAGTGCTCCACAACTGGTGTAACAAAGGCCGTGGTATGTACTACGCTGTCTGTGGGATGGTGCATATAAAAGATCCCTTGCTGCTAATCGAAAAGAGTAGCCCATGAAGTGGCGACAGCGGGTTTCCTCTCTCAATATCTGTGTGGTCCTTAACCATATGTCTGACTCCCTATAACCGTAAATAAAATGTGTTGAATGCGTCGTTAAATAAAACATTCCCTTCCGTATTATATTGTTAAAGCTGTATTACCCAATGTTACTAGTTAAATAAAATGTTGGATTACAGATAGTAGGAATACATCCAATATACATATTGTATTCAGCGTTCTTGTCTCTACATATATACAGTACCTGACTACACATACACATCTGGGCAAAACAAATTTATGCAATTTTATTTCATCTAGTACCACTGCGTCAAGTAGCCTTGTGCTTGAAACATGTATGGGGTACCTGTAAAAAAAGTACTCGAATTTTGTGCGGAACTAGGGTAGTCATAGACCCTACCCGTTATCTCGGAAATGAGCAGCTTGAACCCCATTTTTTTCTGATTCACTTTAAGGGTGAGGGGTAGTAATATTTATATCCGTGGCGTTGATACGCTGCATTGGTGAGTTTTAGCCACATATGTTACTAGTGTCGTCTATGGGATTGGATTTGGTAGTATACATCCAAGACTGTGAGGCCAGACATTCGCTGTGCCCCTCTCACCGTCCTATTTCAATTGATGTAAAATATGGCTTGTGTCCACCACCCACCCAGCCCACTATATGTGATCCCCATCCCCGAGATTGTGCTCCCACGATCACCCCATGTTTCATGTGAATCACGAATGCCTTATTTAGACCAG
>NC_054713.1:23421586-23431586 GCF_016097555.1 Gigantopelta aegis | reverse complement strand
TCATCATTCTTCTGTTTTGTTAAGTATAATAATTTTCCGTTTTTAACGGAAAATCGTTTGCAAAGTAGTCTAAAATTCGCTTTTCTTCCATTGTCTTTCAGATCGTCCCTCTAACTTTCTTTAGTTAAAACAATTATAAATGTCTTTAAACAAACAATGGTTGTTCATATCGGACCTCTGAGCATACAAGGTGGCACTTAACTAGGGTGGCGTGGGTCAGAAGTAATGAGTTTTTGGTTATAAAATAAGAACCTATTTAAGACCAAGCTTTACATTGTTATCTCCACATAATTCCTGTCATATTAATCGGAAGTAAGGGAAGAAAGGGGTGGGTGAAGAGATTCTGGTATCAGTCCGATCACCACACATGATAAGTTATTATTTGTATTCTGCAAATTTGCAAGGACGGATCCAGGAAAGTTTTGGCCTCTTTGGGTCCGCCCCTGATTCATATACATAACACCCTCGCTTAGATTCGCTACTGACATTTATACCAACTTTTACAAAGTGCACTGGCCATACAAACATCAAAAAGTAAAAAAATATAATTATGTTAGTGCTTAAATATTATTATAGCCTACGTCTAATGAGGGAGTGCATATTATTCAGAGGGAGTGCATATTATACATATAATATAGAGTGGGGGAGTGTATATTACATGTATAATATGCACTGGGGAGTGCTTATTCTACGTATAGTGCTGACTGGGGAGTGCAAATTCAGAGGAGTGCAAATTATATGTGACACCGGTTCTCGCCCGATCACCGAAATTAAGCTATGTCGGGACCGGTTAGTACTTCGATGGGTGACCGCCCGGTAAAACAGGGTGCTGTAGACATGGGTTTTTTTAAATTATTATATTATTATTATATATACATTTCCTCTCTGATGACTACATGTCAGAATTACCATACATGTTTGACATCCAATAGCCGAGTATTAATTAATCAAAGTGCTCCTGTGGTGTCGTTAAACAAAACAAACTAACTATTTCAACCATGTTTTATCTATGGGCCAAAAATGTTTTAGAAGGTTGCAAATATCCATATTAAAGGTGTGAAATATCAACGTTGCCCCATATTAAAAACCTCCCAACATAATTCCATATTTAGTAGGATTATTATTAAAACATTTTTGTCTGTTCAAAACAGAAAAGAATTATGTAATATTGGCAAATATTTTTAAACTGCATTATATTTACGTTCTCAGCATATTTAATTGTCCATCCTCCAATTATGCACCAGTTGTCACATGCTATTGATTTGTATATAAAATGTATGACTATGAGCCGGAAGGCTTAAAGCTAATAAACTATACTAAACACAACAAACTTCTTCTTTGTCTTTATTAACAGTATTGCGAATGTTTGTTTGTTGTTAATCAGCTAATATAATTAGGGCGTACTATGCATAATAATGACCCTACATTTCTGTCGAGTTTCATGTTAAGCCTAGTGTTACGATCATTTACCATTTACTGCATGTTATTACAACGGACAATTCTTTGTTAATTTATTTTAGTTTTAACATATGCTCTACTTGAAAATATTGGAAGCTGCATGTCAAGCATAGCTGTAATTAAGTGTCAAGGACATCTGCAGTAAGTGTCAGGACAAACGTTAATTCTACAGTTAACTACACACAACTCACTCACAGTTTATAGTTGAAGGTCAAGGACATTTGCAATGGTTATGAGCACAAACGTTAATTCTACAGATAACTACACACAACTCGCTTAGTGTCTTGTTGCAGATCAGAGACTTTTGCAGTAGTTATCAGCACAAACATTGATTCTACAGTTAACTACACACAACTCGCTCACAGCCTTGAAGGTCAAGAACAACTACAGAGGGTTCCAGGACAAACGCCCATTCTACAGTTAACCACACACCAGTTGTCGACAGCCTCGTTCCCGGTGAAGACGCCAACAGCGCGGCAGTTGTCGTATGGGTCCGAGACGTCTCCGTCGCACGTGCAGTGACTTCGTGGACAATACCCCAAGGCGCAGTTTGTCCTGCACCAAGGGTAGATGTGTTCCCAACCGGTCTTCTCTCTACAGCTCGACGTTGGTGTCGCTTGCGACATTGTTGATGACGTCGCAACAGATGTTGTCGAAACTGATGATGATGGTGGCGGCGGTGTTGTTGTATGCTGCGTTGTGTTTAGCGGCCGTTGCTGTGTAGCTGAAGTTGAAGTTATCGCAATATCTGCACAGTTGATGAAATGTTCTTGTGGCCCGCATCCCTTGCAACAACCTTCCTCCTTGCTGCAGTCCCAGTTGTTTCCTGAAAACGATGAATACAAAATATTCAAACGTCCATTCACGTTCAGATTACATCAAGAAACAGTAATAATCCAAACCATCTTGAGTGATGGCTAGATAGAAGGTTTGATACAATCTAATGGATAAATGGATGGTTGAATCGAAGGATAGATCGATGAATAGATGATGGATGGTTAAAAGTTTGCTTTGTTTAAAGGGACATTCCTGACTTTAAAGCTAATAAAATAGACAGTAATATGGATTAGTAAACTCACCTGTAATACATTTGTGTAAAAAAAATCTATGAAAAGTGCGAAATTGAAATACTTACATAGAACAATACTTTCGGGATTCCCCATGACACGATTATTTGAAATCCTCGCGTAAAGGTTTGTCAGAGGTCGCAGTGATGACGAGAACACAAATTTCCCACAATGCAATATTCAACATGGCTTCGGTGAATACACGTTTTTGGGATGCAGTCGATTCGTCCACTGGACAATTTGTCCACGGACGATTCGTCCACTGAAAATTCGTCCACTGAGGAACTCGAGACGATTCGTCCACTACAAAAAATCAGTTCCGGACGATTCGTCCACTGGGTTTTTATTTCCCCAGTACATTTCCATGGGTGAAAGTTTTCCGGCATATGCCGGATTTTCCGATTTGTCTGGGTCTCTAAGGGTCGTTTTTCCAAATCGTGTAAATCCGTTGAGATTTTCATAGGGGGGTGGGTAAGGGTTATGACCCAACTTCTCCGATTGTTGATAGATGATTACTCTAAAGTTCAACAAAAAGTTCGATTCTACAACCTAGTTTTAGCAATGATTCAATCCGAGAAAGTTCCCCGATCTAGCAGATGCACATTTCCATAAGTGCGCGGGGTTTTTTGGTGGTGGTGGGGGGGGGGGGGGGGGGGGGGGGGTTACGGAGATCGCCGATCCTTTCGTTCGATTCCGACAAAACTGACTCAATGCGATCACCAGTCAACGGAAACACAAAATCGCAGTCCGTGAAACGAGATCCGGAAAGTTGAATCAAGTCGCGTCTAAAACAACACGCTTTGTTTGAATGACATTTGTTGTTTTGTTGAATTGTTTTTTAATGTACATTTAATTATATTGGAATTGAAAACAACGAGTTTTTATTTTATTTCGAGGTTATTAGGCATATGGGGATAACATGTGACGATAGAGGGTACAGTGGATATAATGTACGCCATTGAAGGAGAACATGACATGGGGGGGGGGGGGAATAAAGTCTTCCGACGCGGAGGCTTGCATTACCTATTTACCACATCGTGACATGCGAGATAATGTACGAGCGAGTGGACGAATCGTCAGTGGACGAATCGTCCGGGGCATGATAATAAATACAAACAGTTAATACAAAATGGATATTAATGTTGAATTCTAACTCTATTTTACTTTTTTGGTTATAGTATACCACAAAATAATGTTAAGAAACGATTACAATGTCAAAGAAATAACTATTAATATGTATGAAAAAAATGCAGTCATCGAGTGGACCAATCGTCCGTGGACGAATTGTCCGATGGACGAACCGTATGGAAAGCACGTTTTTAATGTTATTTATTTTTTAATATTGACGTTTTGCATTGATTACCAACGACTTTCCATTTGTTTCCTACAAGTCAGTAGTATTACAATTATTTTTTTTCGTTAAACTAAGCGATACGAATGGACGCATTTTAAAAGAAACAAGTAGAAATGATGCCGATAACAATTCCAAGATTTCATAATAATGTTCTTTTTTTTCTTCTTTTTTTCAACTTCAACAACTTTTTGATCTTGTCTCTTTTCTATTGCCTTCGGCTTGGCAAGCCTTCTGATCGTTCTAGCATTTAGGGTTAGGGTCACTTGTACTTATAGCTATAGAGATCTATAGATGTTGGAAAGATCGGAACTTTGTCCATTAGTCAACTCGCCCCAACCCAAGCATTATACTAATAATACTGTGATGGTGCAATTTTATGGGTATCTGGTCGTTTCGGCCGGTTGCTAGTCACTTCGTACCTTGGTCCTTTCGTACCATAGTCATTTTGTAGCTTAGTTCTTTTGTACCATAGTCATTTCGTACCTAATTTGGTCCTTTCGTACCACTGCAAAATTGAAAGTCATATCGTACCCAATCTAATTAGATATATAAGATGCAAACACCACCTGCAACTGACTTTATAAATCATTAAATATTTAATTTTGTCCCTAAAAAAAGATCAAGTCATTTCGTACCATACACTGAAACAAATTTGTTGTTAATTTAAGGGCGTTTCTGATCAGCAAAAACAAAAAAAATATTGTCATTGTGTATAAGTAATAAACATGAGCAATTGGCTGATTTGGTAATCGATAGGGTAGTCAATGTTTTCAGTGGTTGTTATTGTTTATTTCTTAAACAAATAAGATAATAAGTAATAATAAGTAATATTCGACCATTTCAGCTGGTAACTGAAAACATTTGTTCATATTTATTTATTTATTTATTTATTATTATTAGCATATTTATTAATTATGAATGTAAAAAAAAACCACTTTGGTCAATTGGAGCCAATTTCAGAAAACATCGAAGTTGGCCGTTAGTAGTACATACCAAATACGGCTCTTGTCAGGTAAAATGGAAATAACAGTTGACAGGTGTTATGGTAAATCAATAACGATATGCTGCACAATAATGTGTTCTGATTTTCAAACTGTCAAAGTAAATTTAAAAAACAAAACAAAAAAACACTGCTTTTATGCTATGGTCGATTCGTTTTTTATATACTGGTATGAAATGACTATGGTATGGAAAGACTTTTTGCAATGGTACGAAATGACTAGGGTACGAAATGACCAGGCAGCATGGTATTTACATGTGCTCTACGTCACAAAAATGTCACGTGATGCGCTTCAAATGCATGACAAGTCGAAGGGAATCCGCCGTCTAAAAATAGACTTTATTTGACGGTTGAAGGGAAAAATAAATTGATACGTACGAAAAAATATTTGGCAAAAATGCATATTGAGCTACTACGAACATTTGGGGGACCAAAACCACATTGGATATACAGATATAGATATTCTGGACAAGAAATGTAAGTAAATTGTCATTCTAACAATTAAAAAAGGTTTTATTAGCCGGAAACTTTATAGCATTGCAACAAAGTCAGGAATGTCCCTTTAATGACACCATTAGAACATATTGATTATTAATCATCGGGGATAGATGGATGGATGGATGGAATAGGACAATGAATGGCTCGTTGAATCGACTGATCGATCGATGGATAGCTGGATAATTAGATGTTTGGATGGATAAATGGATAGATGGATAGCCATTTGAATAAATATGTGCATGAATGAATGGATGTGTGTATGGATGGTCTGGATCAACAGATGGACGGTGGTATAGATGGTCTGGATCAATAGATGGACGGTGGTATAGATGGTCTGGATCAATAGATGGACGGTGGTATAGATGGACGATGGTATAGATGGATGGTGGGATAGATAGATGGTTGGATAGATGGTTGGATAGATGGACGTTTAGATTGATGGTTAGATGATCGGTTACTTAAGTAGCAGCTTGGTTGTACAATGAATAAAATACTGATGCATCGGTCGGACTACCTGCTCTGTAGGTCCACTGCATGACGCACCGTGTACACGTCAACCCATCTGGCAGCTTAACTCGGATGGAGAACTCTCCTTTCCTGCTTCCGGGATAGTACTTTGTTGTCCAGTCGTGGCCATCCTGTATTTTCAGCAAGGTGTGGTCTAGACACGACTGGGTAACTCTGGGCGTTCTGCTGTCGAGAGGGCAAAGACGAAATTCAAAATACCCCAGATGATTGGCCGTCACTTTGACGACCACACTAATTAATTCTCCTTCTACGTAGGTCCGGCCAATTATTCCGGTCGCGTATTTACCACCAATTTCGTTGGGAAATGGTCCTTGGTAGGGGTCGCCACACACGCCGCATTTCCCGCCGTTCACGTTGAACTGGTTCTAAAAACAATCAATAAAGAAAGGGCCGTTAGTAAAACTCGGAACAACCATCGTCCGCAGTGTAGTGATTAAGTCATCAAATCTAAAAGTTAACGTTTGTTTGGTTTTCTTAGTTTGTTTTGAGCACATTGGTTTATTAATCATCAGCTATTGGATGTCAAAACTTTCTTAATTCTGATATATAGTCTGGGAAAGGAAACCCGCTACATTTTTCTATTAGTTGCAAGGGATATTTTATATGCACCATTCCACAGACAGGATAACATATACCACGGCTGAAACGAGTAATAGCCCAATGGGCCAATGATGGGGTCATCAGATTTAAGACTGGTAGGTACTGGCCACTACTCGGACAGACAACCCAGATAGCCGAGGTGTGTGCCCAGGACAGCGTGCTTGAACGTTAACTGGATATAAGCACGGAAATAAGTATAAACAACCCGGAACAGAATGCTAAATTTGTGTTGGTAAACCATTCGTGTCCGCGGGAATTTTTCAAAGAAAGGGCAAAACAGGTTAGCAGGCATGGTCAGGCATATACTGGGTGACCTCCCTCCCAAAAAAGAAAAGAAAAAAGAAACAAACAAAAAAGATAATCCTACTGAATATGGAATTATGTTTTAGCTATGGGGCAACGTTGACATTTCATACCCTTAATATGGATATTTGCAACCTTCTATGAACATTTTAGGCCCATAGCTAAAACATTGTTAAACTAGTTAAAGTTACAGTTTGTTTTGTCTAACGACTCTACTAGAGCACATCGATTTATTTGGTAATTCTGACAGTTTTAGATAGTAAACCGGCTAAAATTTCCCAATATAGTAGCAGTGGATCTTTTATATGCACCATCCCATAGACAGGATAGCACATACCACGGCCTTTGATATACCAGTCGTGGTGCACTGACTGAAAGGAGAAATAGCTCTATTGGCCCACCGACAGTGGTCGATCCCAGACCTCTGTGTAGTCCTTAACCATATATCCGACTCCATATAACCTTAGATAAAATGTGCGAGTACGTCGTAAATAAAACATTTCTAGTAAAATCCATCATTATAAATGGAGAACCTTTATCAGTGGTAGTTGGATACCATTCATCTTCCAACGAATTGTGTTAAAACGTATCTAACGAGCGAAATTCACGTATATGGCCACAGACCACAATTATTAACACTCCATGTTTTAATGTATAGCGTCAGTGGCGATAGCACTTTTATTAATATCAGAAGGTCCATGGATGTTTTTAATGCACCTCTGCCTGCCTGGTGGGAACAATACCCTGAAGAGGACAATCCCTGTTGTCCACCTCTCTCTTCCAGGATACTGGTTTAAACAAACACCCACTAAACCTGGCCGGAGTACACCCATTTTACACAACAAGCACTACATTTGCATATGTTGGAATTACCACAAAAGAGTCGTCAATATCAACAAGTTACAAATATTGCAAATTGCATGTTCTCCCCTGTCAACTTCAGACTAACAGTTGCCACTGCAAAGCTGTCTGCCATGAAATAATCTACTTGCGCGGATATATCAACAAGTTACAAATATTGCAAATTGCATGTTCTCCCCTGTCAACTTCAGACTAACAGTTGCCACTGCAAAGCTGTCTGCCATGAAATAATCTACTTGCGCGGATATATCAACAAGTTACAAATATTGCAAATTGCATGTTCTCCCCTGTCAACTTCAGACTAACAGTTGCCACTGCAAAGCTGTCTGCCATGAAATAATCTACTTGCGCGGATATATCAACAAGTTACAAATATTGCAAATTGCATGTTCTCCCCTGTCAACTTCAGACTAACAGTTGCCACTGCAAAGCTGTCTGCCATGAAATAATCTACTTGCGCGGATATATCAACAAGTTACAAATATTGCAAATTGCATGTTCTCCCCTGTCAACTTCAGACTAACAGTTGCCACTGCAAAGCTGTCTGCCATGAAATAATCTACTTGCGCGGATATATCAACAAGTTACAAATATTGCAAATTGCATGTTCTCCCCTGTCAACTTCAGACTAACAGTTGCCACTTCAAAGCTGTCTGCCATGAAATAATCTACTTGCGCGGATATATCAACAAGTTACAAATATTGCAAATTGCATGTTCTCCCCTGTCAACTTCAGACTAACAGTTGCCACTTCAAAGCTGCCTGCCATGAAATAATCTACTTGCGCGGATATATCAACAAGTTACAAATATTGCAAATTGCATGTTCTCCCCTGTCAACTTCAGACTAACAGTTGCCACTTCAAAGCTGTCTGCCATGAAATAATCTACTTGCGCGGATATATCAACAAGTTACAAATATTGCAAATTGCATGTTCTCCCCTGTCAACTTCAGACTAACAGTTGCCACTTCAAAGCTGTCTGCCATGAAATAATCTACTTGCGCGGATATATCAACAAGTTACAAATATTGCAAATTGCATGTTCTCCCCTGTCAACTTCAGACTAACAGTTGCCACTTCAAAGCTGTCTGCCATGAAATAATCTACTTGCGCGGATATATCAACAAGTTACAAATATTGCAAATTGCATGTTCTCCCCTGTCAACTTCAGACTAACAGTTGCCACTTCAAAGCTGTCTGCCATGAAATAATCTACTTGCGCGGATATATCAACAAGTTACAAATATTGCAAATTGCATGTTCTCCCCTGTCAACTTCAGACTAACAGTTGCCACTTCAAAGCTGTCTGCCATGAAATAATCTACTTGCGCGGATATATCAACAAGTTACAAATATTGCAAATTGCATGTTCTCCCCTGTCAACTTCAGACTAACAGTTGCCACTGCAAAGCTGTCTGCCATGAAATAATCTACTTGCGCGGATATATCAACAAGTTACAAATATTGCAAATTGCATGTTCTCCCCTGTCAACTTCAGACTAACAGTTGCCACTTCAAAGCTGTCTGCCATGAAATAATCTACTTGCGCGGATATATCAACAAGTTACAAATATTGCAAATTGCATGTTCTCCCCTGTCAACTTCAGACTAACAGTTGCCACTTCAAAGCTGTCTGCCATGAAATAATCTACTTGCGCGGATATATCAACAAGTTACAAATATTGCAAATTGCATGTTCTCCCCTGTCAACTTCAGACTAACAGTTGCCACTGCAAAGCTGCCTGCCATGAAATAATCTACTTGCGCGGATATATCAACAAGTTACAAATATTGCAAATTGCATGTTCTCCCCTGTCAACTTCAGACTAACAGTTGCCACTTCAAAGCTGTCTGCCATGAAATAATCTACTTGCGCGGATATATCAACAAGTTACAAATATTGCAAATTGCATGTTCTCCCCTGTCAACTTCAGACTAACAGTTGCCACTTCAAAGCTGTCTGCCATGAAATAATCTACTTGCGCGGATATATCAACAAGTTACAAATATTGCAAATTGCATGTTCTCCCCTGTCAACTTCAGACTAACAGTTGCCACTGCAAAGCTGTCTGCCATGAAATAATCTACTTGCGCGGATATATCAACAAGTTACAAATATTGCAAATTGCATGTTCTCCCCTGTCAACTTCAGACTAACAGTTGCCACTTCAAAGCTGTCTGCCATGAAATAATCTACTTGCGCGGATATATCAACAAGTTACAAATATTGCAAATTGCATGTTCTCCCCTGTCAACTTCAGACTAACAGTTGCCACTTCAAAGCTGTCTGCCATGAAATAATCTACTTGCGCGGATATATCAACAAGTTA
>NC_054713.1:23401586-23416586 GCF_016097555.1 Gigantopelta aegis | reverse complement strand
TAGTTTGTTTTGTTTAACGACACCAATAGAGCCCATTGCTTTGTTAATCATCGGCTAATGAATGTCAAACATTTGGTAATTTTGACGTATAGCTTTAGACAGGAAACCCGCTACATTTTTTCAATTAGTAACAAGGGATCTTTTATATGTACCACCCCATAGACAGGATAGCACATACCACGGCCTTTGATATACTAGTGGTGAAATGGCTGGAGTGAGAAACACTGACGGGGATCGATCCCAAATCGACCGCGCATCAAGCGAGCACTTTACCACTGGGCTACGTTCTGCCCTTTCCCAATAAAGAAAACAAAAGATTTCACGACACAATGATTGCGTTACCTATTGCCCGTTTTAATCGGATATCACGGGTGTGCTTGCACGTCAGCACGCCAACAAGGCCAGCACGACCCACAAGTTGCACGTCACACGTGAATTACGTCTTTCAAACACATAGATCGTGTTTCCAGCTTTACGCTTCCTCGATTTTTAATAGTAATTGAGCCCACTGTGCAGCTATAAAAAAAAAAAAACCCAAGCACGCCTGCTTATTGTACGACTGTTTTGGGTCACCCATGTTAAAATTTCTGCTCCCCTGACTTTGTATTATTCATTATACGACAGTCCCAAGTAATCGCCAAAAAAGAAGAAGAAAGTTTCTTTCTTGTGAAATGTAAAGATCATACATTGAATACTATTCATACATTTATACCATTGTGGTGAAATCCAATAAGTTTGAGCTTGAACCGCTGAGAAACAACTTCCTGGTATTTTAATAGATACCCGACGAAGAGTTTCTATGTACTTGATCTTTTTATCGCAAAGCAATCTCAAGGAAACCACTGTTTACGCCAAGATGCAGCGCACCCGTCAGTGGACCCATTGGACTAGTTCTCATCCCAGCCAGTGCACCACGACAGGTATATCAAAGGCCGCGATGTGTGTTATTCTGCCGTGATATGTGCTATCCTGTCTGTGGAATGGTGCATATAAACGACCCCTTGCTATTAATAGAAACAAAATGTCGCGGATTTCTTCTCTAAAACTATATATCAAAATTACCAATTATTTGACATCCAATAGCCTATGATTAATAAATCAATGTGCTCTAGTGGTGATGTAAAACAAAACGAACTTTTTTCTTTAGATGCAGCGAATTACGATCTTGATATGCATGAGTTAATTGTTCACATATTATATGGCATCGATTAATTTGTTACTTATCAGAAATACGTGTAGGGCCTAGATATAGCGAATGTGGCAATTATAATTTTGAGAAGGAAGGAAATGTTTTATTTAACGACGCACTCAACACATTTTATTTACGGTTATATGGCGTCAGACATATGGCTAAGGACCACACAGATATTGAGAGAGGAAACCCACCTTGGCCACTTCATGGGCTACTCTTTCCGATTAGCAGCATCCCACAGACAGGGTAGTACATACCACGGCCTTTGATATACCAGTCGTGGTGCACTGGCTGGAACGAGAAATAGCCCAATGAGCACACCGACGGGAATCGATCCCAGACCGACCGCGCATCGAGCGAGCGCTTTACCACTGGGCTACGTCTCGCCCCATACTTTTGAGAATGCACCTTTTAAGGTGTTCGGTCCTCATACAACACTGTATGGTGTTCTTTAGAAAACTGGTTCTTCTTATAAATTGTACAGTCTGGCAGAACCATATAGCTGAACCTGGAAATTTTGTATAAGATCCTTAGTTTAATATGGTGGAAGTTATAGCCGAAGACAAGAAAAAGCGGCCATGTTGGCCGCCATCTTGAATTTCTGAAAAATCTCAATGAAAGAAAGAAAGAAGTGTTTCATTTAACGACGCACTCAACACATTTTATTTACATTTATATGGCGTCAGACATATGGTTAAGGACCACACAGATTTTTTTAGAGGAAACCCGCTGTCGCCACATAGGCTACTCTTTTACGACAGGCAGCAAGGGATCTTTTATTTGCGCTTCCCACAGGCAGGATAGCACAAACCATGGCCTTTGTTGAACCAGTTATGGATCACTGGTCGGTGCAAGTGGTTTACACCTACCCATTGAGCCTTGCGGAGCACTCACTCAGGGTTTGGAGTCGGTATCTGGATTAAAAATCCCATGCCTCGACTGGGATCCGAACCCAGTACCTACCAGCCTGTAGACCGATGGCCTGCCACGACGCCACCGAGGCCGGTAAATCTCAATGATGACCGACAGTAAAAAAGTAAAGTTTGTTTTATTTAACGACGCCACTAGAGCACATTGATTTTTTATCTTATCATCGGCTATTGGACGTCAAACATATGGTCATTCTAACACTTTTTTTTAGAGGAAACCCGCTGTCGCCACATAGGCTACTCTTTTACGACAGACACCAAGGGATCTTTTATTTGCGCTTCCCACAGGCAGGATAGCACAAACCATGGCCTTTGTTGAACCAGTTATGGATCACTGGTTGGTGTACGTGGTTTACACCTACCCGCTGAGCCTTGCGGAGCACTCACTCAGGGTCTGGAGTCGGTATCTGGATTAAAAATCCCATGCCTCGACTGGGATCCGAACCCAGTACCTACCAGCCTGTAGACCGATGGCCTAACCACGACGCCACCGAGGCCGGTATCATCCGACAGATTCTCAAAAGGGACACCAGTCTACACAACGCAATCGTACAAAAGCCACCCACCCTCACCAACTATATATACTATTTCTAGATTCAGTAAAAGAAGTCCCATCTGGATGCCAGACTAGTATTTTGTTTTTCATGTTGAGCCATTTGATTATTTTCTCCGAGTGTATAATCACCTACACATTCGCCCAGTACTCCACGACCGAAGATGTTTATTTGGAGACGATCTGCCAGTACTGTTTCTCGCAGTGGGGGGCGGGACGTAGCCCAGTCGTAAAGCATTCGCTTGATTAGCGGTCGGTCTGGGATCGATCCCTGTCGGTGGGCCCATTGTGCTAATTTTATTCCAGCCAGTGTACCACGACTGGTATATCAAAGGCTGTGGTATGTACTACCCTGTCTGTGGGATGGTACATATAAAAGATCCTTTGCTGCTAATCGAAAAGAGTAGCCCACAGTGGCGACAGCGTGTTTCCTCTCTCAATATCTGTGGTCCTTAGCCTTGTGTGTGACGCCATGTAACCGTAAATAAAATGTGTTGAGTGCGTTTAATTAAAACATTTCTTTCTTTTTCCATTAGCCGATTATTAATAAAACAATGTGCTCTAGTGGTGTCGTTAAACAAAACAAACTTTCAGTGGGTATTTTATATGCACCATTCCACAGACAGGATATCACATATCACGGCTTTTGATATACCAGTCTTGGCGAACTGTCTGGAAGGAGAATATAGCTATCACATTCCACCACTAGGCCAATCTAGGGAACTGAGCATATTTAATTATTTCCTGGTCAGGGCCGAACATGCTGATACCTTGTATTAAGTAGGTTTTTTTTTTTTTTTTTTTTTTAATGATTATAGGTTAAGTGCTTGCTACCGTGTATGTGATTGGTTTCTCTCACGTCTGTGTTATTGTATCGTACATACATTTATTACAGCGCGGTGGAAGAGATACCCATGAGATATTTCCGTAGGACCTAGTGTGAGTTACGTCTCTGGCGAGGGCATGACATCTGATCAGCTGATAGACGGGTTTCACTCCATGGGACTCCGCGTAGAGCGTCATGCAAACAAAAGTGTGTTTGTTTTGTTTAAGGACACCACTAGAGCACATTGAGTTATTAGGCATCGGCTACTAGATGTCAAACATTTGGTTATTTTGACAGTAGGCTATTAGATGAAATCCGCTACATTTTTTCATTAGTAGCAAGGGATTTTTATGTACACCATCTCACAAACAGGATAGTACACACCACAGTCTTTGATATACCAATCGCTGTGCACTGGCTGGAACGATAAAGAGCCTAATACGACCACCGATGGGGATCGATCCTAGACCGACGGCACGCAAACAGTGAGCACGTACATTCGTTCAGTTCATACTTGTATTTATATAGCGGTCAGTTCCCATAATTAAAGAAATTAGATCAACAATTTAACTAAAATACATGTTTAACTGCTTTCGCTAAACCTTGAATAGGTATTTAGAATTGTTTGTGTGAACGTCATTGAGAAATATATGACGATGGAATGAAAAGTTTCATTAATAAATCAAATGGCGTGTCCAGGAAATCGTGAAGGGTCTATAGACTTTGGCGAGCGATGTTTCTAAGGCGTTTGAGTCGCTTGGGGGAAGGGTATTCGACCCTTGGACACCCCCACCCCCACCCAGCCACACACACACACAAATGCGCGCGCTTTCTACATCATCTTGGGGGCGGGACGTAGCTCATTGGTAAAGCGTTCGCTTGATGCGCGGTCGGTCCAGGATCGATCCCCGTCGGTGGACCCATTGGCGTATTTATCGTTCCAGCCAGTGCTCCATAACTGGTTTAACAGAGGCTGTGGTATGTACTATACTGTCTGTGGGATGGTGCATATAAGAAAAGATTCCTTGCTGCTAATCGAAAAAGAGTAGCCCATGAACTGGCGACAGCGGGTTTCCTCTCTCAATATATGTATGGTCCTTAACCATATGTCTGACGCCATATAACCGTAAATAAAATGTGTTGAGTGCGTCGTTAAATAAAAACATTTCCTTTCTTTCGTCTACGTCATCTTCGATTCTTTGGTCCTCTGAGAATCCCCTGATATTTATGATGGAAATAATTGTCGGCTTTTTTGTTCGTTGATGTGCGTTGTAATAAATAGAAAACTTGACTCGTTCCCGTGAGAAACTCGTGTTTTCGATGGTATGATTGAAAGCACACTCCTAGTTTAATATCCTCCGTATCTAGCAGGCCTGTAGGAGTCATAGCTGGAGGGGGAGGGGGGGGGGGGAGGACGGGGTGGCAATCTCTAGTGGAGGAGGCGCTGACTCTAGTGCGGAGTTTGGGACATAGGCCATAATTTTATATTTATTTATAAAGTGAGAAAAAACCCCCACTATATTTTCGTCCTCAAGTGAGGGGCACAGACCTCCCCCCACTCCCCGCGGTATGTATAGTGCTACTGTGGAAACCTTAACCAATCTGAGAACACATTCCTTTCAATCCCCTACTCTCATGTCAGTAACACGCCATCGAATACGCCTTTGCTTAATACTACATTTAATGTACGGATAAGCAAATACTATTTTTATTTTCCAGTGTCGAACTACCTTGTTATAAGATTTTCACTGTTAAATGACCAGGATTGTGTTTATTTATGTGTTATCTAGACATGTGTAGCTACTCCATTGTAGTCTGATCCAAATTGCTTACACATGACGGCCATGGTCGAGTGGATAGTTTCACATTCTGTATGCGTCAGCTAAGGACACTCCTTTAATCTTAAAATATAAATACAAGTTAAAGTTTGTTTTGTTTAACGACACCACTGGAGCAGTGATTTGTTAATCATCGGCTATTGGATATCAAACAGTTGGTAATTTTGACATATAGTCTAAGAGAGAAAACCCGCTACATTGTTTTCATTAGTAGCAGGGGATCTTTTATAAAGAAAGAAATGTTTTATTTAACGACGCACTCAACACATTTTATTTACGGTTATATGGCGTCAGACATATGGTTAAGGACCACACAGATTTTGAGAAGAAACCCGCTGTCGCCACTACATGGGCTACTCTTTCCGATTAGCAGCAAGGGATCTTTTATTTGCGCTTCCCACAGGCAGGATAGCACAAACCATGGCCTTTGTTGAACCAGTTATGGATCACTGGTCGGTGCAAGTGGTTTACACCTACCCATTGAGCCTTGCGGAGAACTCACTGAGGGTTTGGAGTAGGTATCTGGATTAAAAATCCCATGTCTCGACTGGGATCCGAACCCAGTACCTACCAGCCTGTAGACCGATGGCCTAACCACAACGCCACCGAGGCCGGTCCTATTTGGAAAGAGTAGCCATGTGGCGACAGCAGATTCCATGTGTGACCATGCGTCGATATAACTGTGTTTGCCATCCAATAACCGCAGGGGCGGGACGTAGCCCAGTGGTAAAGCGCTCGTCCGATGCGCGGTTGGTGTGGGATCGATCCCCGTCGGTGGGCCCATTGGGCTATTTCTCGTTCCAACCAGTGCACCACATCTGAAGTAACAAAGTCCGTGGCATGTGGGGCGTCGTTTTCCACTTTCTGATCTAGCTTACTGGTTTACCCTTAACCTTTCAGTAATATATATATATAGCATGGCTAAATGTATTATATATTTGAACCTAATATCGCTCAAATTAAATCCTATATCCGTGAAAAAATATATAATTATTTTATATACACACACACTCACTCACGCACGCACGCATAGGCTGATTTTTACCCGAATTAAACGAAAATGCCCTAATCTGGAAAACCTTTTTGTTTTCATATTAAAGGGACATTCCTGAGTTTGCTGTATTGTAAGATGTTTCCGACTAATTAATGTTTTCAAAGTTTGCTTGTAGAAATATAGAAATATAGAAGTATAATAGTACTAAACGAATGCAACAGTTGAAAAACTCACTTTATTTGCGGTCTATATATACTACTCAAAAGAATTTAAGGGTCAAACATTTATAACCAAATAAGTTTCAGAGTGTATTAGATTGATGATGTAAACTACACCAAATTTTTTTTTTATTGTTCCATATTTACAAAAAACCACAAATAAACGTCACTGTATACAAGAAAGTCACATGACATGCTGTCAAAGTTGAAGGTTGTCAAACATGGGATTTTACACATTAGAACATTCGTTTAATAGTGTGTGAATCCCCCCTGGCGCGAATACACTCGACACATCGTTGCCTCATGCTGTTGATCAGACGTCTGAAGAACTCTTGGGGAATGGCCTGCCACTCTGCCATAAGAAGTTGACCCAGATCATGAAGGTTGGCCGGAGGGGCATGGTTATCCCGAACTCTCGTGCCCAATTCGTCCCAGGCGTGCTCTATTGGGGCCAAGTCAGGCGAATATGCTGGCCAATCCATCCTGGCGATACCTTGTTGTCTGAGAAAGTCCGTTACCACCCTGGCGCGGTGGGGTCTGGCATTGTCATCCTGCAGAACTGCCCCGCCGCCAATCTGCTGAAGGCCTGGGAGAACCAACGGCCGGATAATCTCATTCAGATAGCGGATTCCATTCAGATTGCCATCCACCACATAGAGGGGGGTCCTGTGGTGGATAGAGATGCCGCCCCACACCATGACGCTGCCACCACCGAACCGGTGACGTTGTCTAACGTTAACGTCAGCGAAGCGCTCACCAGGACGTCTGTAGACACGAACCCGACCGTCGTTGAACTGGAGACTAAACCTGGACTCATCAGTGAACATCACTCGACCCCACTGAACACGTTGCCACCGCAGATGAAGCGTGCACCAGTGACGTCTGGCCGTTCTGTGACGTGGTAGGAGTGGTGGTCGAACAGCCTGGCGACGGCAGCGTAGATTATTGGCTCTCAGACGATTGCGTATGGTTTGATCAGACACTCGAGTTCCAGTCGCAGTCCGCAGATTGTCACGTAATCGGCGTGCAGTGGTTGTGCGTTGACGTAGAGCCATATTGGTGATGTAGCGGTCCTCTCTATTTGTAGTGCTTCGGGGTCTTCCCGAACGTGGACAATTTCGAACAGAATTCGTTGCTTGGTATCGTTACCACAGTCGGCCAACGATACTCTGACTGAAACCAAGTCTCAGAGCAACATTTCTTTGCGTACTGCCATCCTGAAGCCAAGCAATAGCCCTTCCTCGATCTTCGATAGTCAGTTGAAGTCGTACCATTGTCGAATTTGGAGTGTGCACCGTACACGAACGCAAGCTCCAATTATACGGAAATTCAGCATTGGGAACATGGAATACACGTGCAAAGCGTGCAAATGAAGCGCTTTGTGAAAAAGCAAGTTACGGGCACTTAGCAGGCCTTTCGCTTTCGCCCTAATTTACGTGCAAATGTAAGCATGTTTTCGCCATTAGAACTAGTCGACAGTGTCAATGACAGTGGATTTTAATTCATTTATGGGTTGCTTAGACCCACTTTCGTCAAAATGGAATAATACCATGCGTGACATTATGGTCTAGCTAATATAATTGACATTCAGAAAATAATGTCGAAAATATCGTTTGACCCTTAATATATACTACAGTCAAATCAACTTTCTGGGTGAGTATACTGAAAACCCATGGTCACAAAAGCTTAATGGGTAAAAATTAACAAAATGATAAAAAGGTTGTGAATTCAAAATGGATCAAACAGCACACCAGGCATATGTAACACTATATATCATGAAAAACATCAGCAATTATGGAAAATACAAGAAAACACAACAAGAATTTAACACTGAATGAATTCCAAATGTTTTACATTTTATTTCACAACAGAATCTATGTTTATGTTTTTATAGCTAAGATAGTTCAGTAAACAACATACAGGCAAAACTTTAACATCTTTGAACTACGTCAAAATTCCCATTGTTGGAAAAATTGGAAAAAAACACCTTTCTTTAAATTTGATACTGTAAGTTTAAGAAATTGGTGAAACAAAATAGTTAGGCAAGCAGAGTTTAGCTTTAGCTCAGTACCACACGATTAGCACCACGATTAATCATTGAACATGTTAAATGGTGGTATATCGTTACACTTCTGGCATATATCAAGTTAGATTTCTTATGCCCATTTGAACAGTTTGTGTTACAGGTAACAATACGGCTATAATTAGGTCGTTTGTGTAACATTTGCAGACATATAAATGGAAAATCCAGTCCTAGCATTAAAAGCAATGTTTCATCGGTGCAGTATTTAATTACATCTCAGATCTTCAAATCACATACAATGTAACTACAATAGCATTCATTGTTCTCTGTTCGACAGGATTGTAAAACCTATATTATTATATGGATGTGAAATATGGAGCTTCAGTAATTTAGATATCATTGAACGATTACACCTCAAGTTCTGCAAATATATATAGTATGTGTTAATAAGTCGACACCAAGCTTTATGATGGTAGATACCCACTGTCTATTAGTGTTAAAGTTAGAATGATTACATACTGGGCAAATGTTGTTAATAGTAGAAAATCTAAATTGTCTGGTATATTATACATGTTGGCATCATATAACCATAACGTTAATGCTATACCATGTACTTGGTTATCCTTTATAAAACGTATATCAGATGAATGTGGTTTATGTAATATATATTCATGTACACAGGTGGATGTTTTGTGGTTAAAACATGCAGTTAAACGAATACTATGTGACCAGTACTTACAAAAATGGAAAAGTGATAAATTTGACTCATCAAAAGGTATTAACTACAGAATGTTCAAGCATGAATTTAAATTAGAACATTATTTGTTGAAACTCTCAACAAAAAATGCTAGAATTCTTTGTAAATTTAGAACTGGTAATGTCAGACTTCCTATTGAAACCGGTAGATGGTTTAATATTGAGAGAGAAAACAGAATGTGTCACTTGTGCAACACTGATGTTGGTGATGAGTTTCACTATATTTTTAAATGTACGTCTGCACTTGCTCTATTGGTATAGTAACTAGGTATATACACATTTCGATCAGTAGATAAAGACGTTTATATAAGAAGATGTTTACTTAGCGGAAATATATATTAGCTAACAAATGAGTAAACTAATATATCATATTTTGGGAAAAGTACCTTCGGTAGATGATCTTGTACCCTCGGTAGTTCGGTACCATAAAATCCACCCTATTGAAATCTTAAGTGTCTCATTTTCCTAGAACTATCCCTAGTACTGATAGTAAACATAAAGTATGTTTATTCACAAATATTAAAACATAGTAATAATAAAAATAGAAAAATATAATAACTTGTTATAATTTGAAAATCTACCCTTATTAGTTAGATAATGGATATACATATTTAATTATTAGTGTCTACATAAAGTGTTTACTTATCTGAAATATACAATAGCTAACAAATACATAAATTAATATACCATATTAAGGAAAAAGTACCATCAGTGGATGATCTTGTACTGTTGGTGGTTAAGGTACTCTAAAATACAGCCTATTAAATTCTTAAGTGTCTCATTTACCTACAACAATTCCTAGCAGTGATAGGAAACATACAGTAAGGTTATTCACATACCCGGTATATTTACCTACAACTATTCCTAGCAGTGATAGGAAACATACAGTAAGGTTATTCACATACCCGGTATATTTACCTACAACAATTCCTAGCAGTGATAGGAAACATACAGTAAGGTTATTCACATACCCGGTATATTTACCTACAACAATTCCTAGCAGTGATAGGAAACATACAGTAAGGTTATTCACATACCCGGTATATTTACCTACAACAATTCCTAGCAGTGATAGGAAACATACAGTAAGGTTATTCACATACCCGGTATATTTACCTACAACTATTCCTAGCAGTGATAGGAAACATACAGTAAGGTTATTCACATACCCGGTATATTTACCTACAACTATTCCTAGCAGTGATAGGAAACATACAGTAAGGTTATTCACATACCCGGTATATTTACCTACAACAATTCCTAGCAGTGATAGGAAACATACAGTAAGGTTATTCACATACCCGGTATATTTACCTACAACTATTCCTAGCAGTGATAGGAAACATACAGTAAGGTTATTCACATACCCGGTATATTTACCTACAACTATTCCTAGCAGTGATAGGAAACATACAGTAAGGTTATTCACATACCCGGTATATTTTTACAAAAATAAAGGAAGGAAGGAAAGGTTTTATTTAACGATGCACTCAACACATTTTTATTTCTGGCTATATGGCGTCAGACAGGAAGGGATCTTTTATATGCACCATCCCACAGACAGGATAGTACATACCACGACCTTTGTTACACCAGTTGTGGAGCACTGGTTGGAACGAGAAATAGCCCAATGGGTCCACCGACAGGGATTGATCCCAGACTTACCTCACATCAAGCGAATGCTTAATCCACTGGGCTATATCCCGCCCTACTTTTACAAATATAGAAAATGAAAATTACAAATAACAAATTGTAAATATACCCTGATCATTTAGATAAAGGATTAATCAATCATATTCATATTTAATTTTCAGTGTCTGCATAAGAAGGCATTTATTTAGCTGGACCGGCCTCGGTGGCGTCGTGGTTAGGCCATCGGTCTACAGGCTGGTAGGTACTGGGTTCGGATCCCAGTCGAGGCATGGGATTTTTAATCCAGATACCGACTCCAAACCCTGAGTGAGTGCTCCGCAAGGCTCAATGGGTAGGTGTAAACCACTTGCACCGACCAGTGATCCATAACTGGTTCAACAAAGGCCATGGTTTGTGCTATCCTGCCTGTGGGAAGTGCAAATAAAAGATCCCTTGCTGCCTGTCGTAAAAAGAGTAGCCTATGTGGCGACAGCGGGTTTCCTCTAAAAACAGTGTCAGAATGACCATATGTTTGACGTCCAATAGCCGATGATAAGATAAAAAAATCAATGTGCTCTAGTGGCGTCGTTAAATAAAACAAACTTTTTTATTTTATTTAGCTGGAATTAACATTACATATAAAATGGAAAATCTACCCTGATAAAATTGAAATCTGAAGTTTATAATTTTTGCAAAATCTACCCCAGCATATATAGTACATGTGCAGCTTTGGTGCTATCTAAAGCCCTGGCATTAGCCAAATATCATGTACCACATTGTTAGGTCAGTTGTTAGGTCATTTAACCCTCACCTTACCTGTAGGTGGTAGATCATGAATTAACCCACGATTATATATTCATTTTTACATATACTGTATATATATATTCATGTTTACATATCTGATACAGACGTTAACCCCCCTCCCCCCCCCCCCCCAAAAAAAAAAAAAAAGCGATATATTATATTATTCACGTATTATTAATATTGTGTCACGTTTACAAACGATTAACTATACAGCGTTGTTTGTAGTCCGATACATCTGTCATCTGTCATAAACTCAGTTGCTGAGTTGACGGCAGTGTAGGGTCCGCTAGCGTTCACCTGTCCACTAGTGTAACAATGAACACTAGCGGTTGCAATGTTGACCGCTAGTGTAACAATATGAACACTAACGGTCGACAATGCAACCGTTAGTGTTCACAAAATTGACGTTAACACTAGCGGTTGCAATGTTGACCGCTAGTGTAACAACGTGAACATTAACGGTTAACTATGTACAATGTCGACCGTTAGTGTTCACATAACTGGTTTTGATGTTGGACATTATTTTGATTTAGTCAATGTATATCAATGAAATGCGATAGAAACATCACAGCGTATTCAATATCGTACTGCAACAAATAATAAAAAAATAAATTTCATTATCAAAACCTATTGTTGTACAAAAGAGAATTTAAGGGTGTTTTAGTCAATAGCCGATGATAAGATAAAAATCAATGTGCTCTAGTGGCGTCATTAAATAAAACAAACTTTACTTTTTCAAGGTGTTTAGTAATCCTCTACCAGCCTAACCGGAGGGGACTATAGGTTTTGTCTCCAACATCTGTCAGTCTGTCCGTCAGTCTTTTCCTAGACTTTTCTTTGCAATGCGTCAAGATATTGAGCTGGAAGTTTATATATACCATGTGGAGTTACAGACACAGTTTGAGTTTCATGACAGAATTATGGTCCTTGAAGATAGAAGATATTAGAATATTAGAATACTTGTGAAAAGGACACCCCAGCGTACTGTTTTTCCAGAGGCTGTTATGTGTCAAACATATAAGGCAAATCCCCAAAAATTCTGTACGAAAGTAATGATATAGACACAGTGCACCGGACTATAACAGCCTTGACATTTAAAGATGGCATGGTAACACTGTTTTAATTTATTCACATACTATATGAATTTTAGTTCTAACAAATGCGCGTATTCTTTTGTATATCTGCAACTGGCAAGTGGTATGCGCTGTCCTATCTATGGGAAAACACACGTAACAGACCCTTGGTACTATTAAAAAACGAATAGACTATATTATGGCGGCAATGGTTTCTTCTAATGTCGCAAAAATACGCTATATTTGACACCTATTAGATGCTGAATAAACAGCAACAAAACTTTCTTTTGATTCAGATAATATTAAAATATACCTGAGTAAATAAGTACATTTCAGAAATTTACAGGTATTATTTAAGAATTGAATGGTATATTGTTGATGTTATGTGGGTAAAACGGTTTTGATGTTCATCAGCGTATGCACTTCAAAAACATAACATTCAATTTTAATAATTCAACATACATTAATATTTCAGCAGTACAACAATATTTTGAACACTATTCCACAATTATTTGCAATAATACTCTAATATTGGGGATACCCTTATGTATTTCATTGTTTATGATCATGGAGGTATGGATGTCATTTGTTTTTTGCATCACGTAATGGCAATGTGTTCAAACCAAACATTTGTAACAAATAGTAATTTCAAAATGAAGCTCCGTTTTGTTTAATAATGTATTATTTTTTTCTGCAAAATAATTTACTTTGTTTGTTTTTTAATTTATGTACCATGAACATCATTCATGAACAAACAATTTTTTTTTTTTTTAATTACTGGAGTGTCGTTTAAAGCATTCCTTTCCTTTTAATTCCAAGTAGGATAGGCTACATCTGAAACAATCGACATCAAAGTGTTCCAGTACCACACATCAAAGACATCAGAAGAAATCAATGCCGCCAATATAGCTTGGATTTTTTTACGGGTTGGGGAATAGCGGCAATAAAAAAACATAGGGGTAGGGGAGTGGGTACTACCCCAAACGGCTACACCTGGGGCATGTGAACTGACCCAAGCTTGATTATAGGCTCAATTTAAGTTTATTTTATATTAACAAGGGTGACAGGAGGTAAGACTATAAAATGGACTTAAAATATCAAAATAACAAGAATTAAAATAGTCGAAAATGTAGCTTCCATATGCTAGGAAATCGCGTTTTTATGCACTCAGTATTCTCTACACAACTCAGGGGTTTCAAAATACAACCGACATATGTTATATGAACCAAGTACCTATCAGCTATGAACATGATGATCTACCCACTAAGCTACTTAGATAGAGCTGGTGATTAAGACACCAACTTAGCCTCTGGTTGGGTTCGAACTCAGTACCTATCAGTTATGAACATGATGATCTACCCACTAAGCTACTTAGATGGCACTGGTAATTATAACATCCACATAGCCTCTGGTTTGGTTCGAACACAGTACCTATCAGTTATGAACATGATGATCAACCCACTAAGTTATTTAAATGGCGCTGGTAATTAAAACGCCCTCTCCCGCCCTGGGTACACCCCCAGACTTTGGGACTCGTCCTTTGAAGACGGAGTCTGTACCCATGGGGGGCATGCTTGAACCTCTGGTGGACATAAGCATGGTAAAATATTGTCCTGTCCTGTCCTAAAACGCCCAGACAGCCTATCGCTGGGTTCGAACCAAGTATCTACTGGTTTTGAATCCAGTTATCTATCCAATACACGGACAAGAATATTCAATAATTAAATTAATGAATTGCTGTTCTAATCGTTGGCGTTGTTACACTAACGGTCGATGTAGTAAAATTAGTCGACTGTGTTGACTGTTACTTAACATTTTAAATTATTACACTAGCGGTCAACATTGCAACCGCTAGTGTTCATTGTTACACTAGTGGACAGGTGAACACTAGTGGACCCTACACGGCAGGTGTATCGGACTACGTAGGTACGTCAAAACATCGGAAGTACAGATTAGAAAAAAATAAACACATTGAAAAACGCTCAGTTATAAAACTGATTTGTATTACTTAATATTTTATTAAATGCTCGTTACAACAACACAGATCTATATTTGACATAATTTACTAGGGAATTAGGCCTACTCGTTAATATTTATGTTTATTTCCCGCGGAAACATTCAGACTCGTTTGTGACATGGGGCGTGGCTTACGAAAAAGGGCG
>NC_054713.1:23339211-23401386 GCF_016097555.1 Gigantopelta aegis | reverse complement strand
ACTTAAAACATAATAATATAATTTTAATGGAAATGTAAATTTATGCACATATGTAATAAAATGGAAATCTACCCTGATCAGTTAGATAGTTGATGAATAATTCATATTGATATTTAATTTTCAGTGTCTACATAAATTGGAGGGGCCGGACGTAGCCCACTGGTAAAGCATGGTCGGTCTAGGATCGATCCATTTTGATTGGACCATTGTGCTATTTCTTATTACAGCCAGTGCACCACAACTGGTACATGTATATCAAAAGCCGTGGTATGATGCATATAAAAGATTACCTGCTACTAATGAAAAAATATAGTGGATTTCCTCTCTTAAGACTATATGTCAGAATTACCAAATGTTTGACATCCAATGAATCAATGTGCTCTAGTGGTGTCGTTAAACAAAAAACCCAGTGTTTACTTATACATATGCATTTCACACACGCACACATTTATTTAAATTTATTTCCGTGCTTATATCCAATTACGGTTCAAGCACGCTGTCTTGGGCACACACCTCAGCTATCTGGGCTGTCTGTCCAGGACAGTGGGTTAGTTGTTAGTTGGTTAGTGGTTAGGGAGAGAGAAGATTGTGTAGTAGCCTTACACCTATGCATTGAGTCCTTAAGAACTTGCTCTGGGCTGGAGCCGGTACGGGGTTGTGAACCCTGTACCTACCAGCCTGTAGTCCGATAGCTTAACCACTGCACCACCGAGGCCGGTTACACACACACACACACACACACACACACACACACACACACTCACACTCACACACAGACACACACGCATGTATGTATGTATGTGTGTGTATATGTGTGTATGTATGTATAACTAATTCTTATTACATTCTACATTCTTAGCATTAAATATCTTTATCACTTATTTCAACCTGAGCTGCGTTTTGTATGATGATGTATGCAATTTTGCCACCGTGGATGAAAGCATGAATATATAACAATAACGCTACGATCGTACATGAACCAAAAAAAGAATCGCACCGACAGTTGTTTTCTTTCCATTTGCTTTCACATGCAACATTTGACTAAATAATATTTGGTCACAACTAATCTATTATATGACGCATCCAAGACATTAATATACCAATATTATTTTATTCAAGTTAAATAATAACGCGATTTGTTTCTGTACACTGGCTCCCCAAAATGTGTTACTTAATGTGGATAGCAGACGTTTCGTCCCCGGACCAGTTCGCTACAAATCAGTTCGACCCCACGACATTCATATAATGAAATAGTGCATATGTGGCAATGTACCTACATAAAAATAACATTGGTCCCAAGTTTGTTTGTCACTTTATTGTTAATGTGTAGGTGGGAGTTTTAAACTGTAATAGAATTTGTTGATGATTTTTGGTGTGTGTGGGGGTCTTTTTATGAGGAAGTTCCAACTCACATATAAATAATGATATACTCATTTGTATTGTCATTTTGCAAATATATGTCAAATATGACATTTTTCGCACTGTTAAAAATTACTTTTATGAAAATGACGTTTTCGCGCGCTTTAAATTATTGTTTTGAAAAGGGCGTTCGCGCACATAAAACTGAAAATATCTGAAAATTCCGGAAAACTATTTCCATTAGGTTGGTCGCCCTGAAGCTGCAATAGTAAACATACAATTTACTATTTAATAAACACTAATTGTCCCTTACACAATACCACCCTATACACACACCCCTATATTATATAGCAAAACTACGTTGGCCCAACGTCGCCATGGTTGGCACTATCGCCGTCGCCGGCCTAACGTTGTCACGACGTTGGCAAATGGTTGGTTCGGGCTGATCTCGTCTCACTTTGCGACAACGTGATTATTTGTTCGCAAAAAAATATATAATCTTTCAAAACGTTTATTCTAAATCCTGTGACATATTTGTAGCCTATAATGTAATGTGTGATTTTAATATGTGTGTTAAGATTAACATCACATTCACTTGCAACATATTTTAATGATATCTACTTCTGTTGTATTTATGTATTACATATATAGGTTGCCTATTTGAATTCTTTGGACACATAACAGAAAAGGATGTAACTGAGACTCGGAGAATAATGGGAGTACATATTCACCAAGCCCTTCACCCAGTGGTGATAACACATTTTAGAGTGAAAATTTTACTATTTCACTCTAAAATGTGTTATCGTCACTGTAGAAAGTGTTATCTTCACTGTAAGAAAGCCGGAACTATTTTACTGCTGGCATTTTAAAAATAAAGGTAAATTGCCAAAATTTATATAATAAATAGAAAATTTCATGTGTTTTTTTTGTCAAATATGATTCATATCTCATTTTGTGAAGTTTGCAATCATATCACATTCGTCTCGCAAGCACGACTTGTGAGATATGATTGTAAACTTCACTCGAGATATCAATCATATTTGACCAAAAACATGAAATATCCTCCATTTATTACCCCTAATATTATTGTTCAAAATATCTTGGTACGTATCAAAGTGCTACGTCCCACTAGGAGTGTTACGTCCCATATTTGTCACTCGCTAAGGCAAATAAAAATCATTTAACTTGTGACATAAACTTGGTAAGAAATGAGACACTCGTTTAAGATCCTATAATAAACTGTACACAGACATGAAATATCTATTGTTTGTTAGAAATTTGTTAGTATATTTTAAGTTTACAATGTTTAATTTTGCTAACAGTTTAAGTTAAAAGCCATTAATTCAATAATGTACAATTTAAGCTAAAAGCCATTAATTCAATACTGTACAATTTAAGCTAAAAGCCATTAATTCAGTAATGTACAATTTAAGCTAAAAGCCATTAATTCAATAATGTACAATTTAAGCTAAAAGCCATTAATTCAATAATGTTCAATAGTAGTTTCATGGGCCGGGATGTAGCCCAGTGGTAAAGCGCTCGCTTGATACGCGTTCGGTTTGGGATCGATCCCCGTCGGTGGGCCCATTAGGCTTGTCACGGGGATCCTATAATACCCGTAACTGAATGAAACACGATTATCCAAATATCTCTCCCAACTGTATATCTATTAGATCTCTCTGTAACGGGCAGTTCAACCCGCGTGGCTCGTCTAGGTATGATCAGAGATAAGATCTTATATAAAGTATGTATTATTATAGCACGTTTAGTTCACTAAAAAACACAACAAAAACACAATACATTTTGGAATCTGTATTAACCTACGCTGACAAATGTACTGCCGCAGTAGTTAATTAACAACAACAAATAATAACAACCCAGAACTGATCACTTAATTAGTTAATCTCTAGGTGTCTAGTTTACACAATATTCTAATCACTTCACCGTGACACAACACCCACACGTGTGATAATTGAGAAACGCTTCCAGGGGAACTTAATTAATAAAGGAATTACAACTCTATTCCTAACTGGTTAATTTTTAATTAACCCTTAACTACTCATTCAGTAACCTTGTAATACAGAATTAATACTGGTACCTATCACAATAAAGACAATAACCTACAGTTTACCTAGGTCCTCTAGGATGACTGGTTAAACTTTATATATATTAGACAGTGAGCCTACAGTTTACTGCGTCAGATTACCGGCAGCACCGTCTAAATAATATTGGTATAATACAGTATTAAAATATTTAAAGTCACATCAATCACATCAAGGTTATACAACAGAGCAGAAATAATATTTACCAAGTCCAAACGGACGCGCTCCCTGGAAGCCTTCCAATATATTTCTCCCCCATATCTCTAAAACCCTAGCTATTTATCATAAAAGCCGAATATCGCCTGGGGGCACAACGCGGTCCTCCCCCTATCAAGTGATATTTCCACAGCGACCAAGTCGGCATATTTTTCTTAGAAGCCTAGACTTGCTGACGCCTAGTCCGCCAGCAATACCCCGAACGTACCAAACTAGCGGAGGTATTACGTAACTACTGGCCACATGGCCTCCGCACGTAGTCTGGGTGTGTAATAGAAAGAGCTCGACGACCGTCGCGCAGAGGTATTACGTAACAAAGTGCCCACTTGGGCTTAAGTGCATATTGGAACTGCACACGGCCCTCTAAAACTATTAATATCGCCACAGGTGAAAACAAAATTAAGAGCATGTTCCGTCACAGGGCTATTTCTCGTTTCAGTCAGGACATCACGACTGGTATATCAAAGGTTGTGGCATGTACTATCCTGCCTGTGGGATGGTGCATGTAAAAGATCCCTTGCTACTAATGGATAAATATAGTGCGTTTGCTCTCTAAGACTATATGTCAAAATGACCAAATGTTTGACATTCAATAGCCGATGATTAATAAATCAATGTGGTCAAGTGGTGTCGTTAAACAAAACTAAGTACTTTCATTTTAACTCGAGGGAAATGTTATATGTTATTTTTTATATAACAGTAATAGTCTGAACAAGGTGACATTTGCGTATACTAAATACACACAGACTTTTTATTCAGTGGTATATACTTTAATTTTAAATAATTTTAGGTGTATATTTAATACTAAACTGTTGAAATTCTTTTAGTATGCCATCTTTAGCTTCCGCATTTGTCATTGCAGCACTTGAGGAGGATAGGCAGCTGTGAGGCCAGCAGCCATGAAGACGTAGTCGGAATCCGAAAAAGATGATGAACAACATTGTTATGTAGCTCGATAATAAATGTTACAACTGTGTTTTTGTTATTCTTAATTACATTGGCCCGATGTTGGCACAACGTTGGACCAACTATATAACGCTGTATGAAAATATTGTCACAAAATGACCATGTGCCAACGTCGGGAGTCTACGTTGGGCCAAAGGTACGGTCTACTTTGGGTAAACGTTGTGTCAACCATGGTGTGCTATTTCGGTCTGCCCACTGTTTCGTGCATGTAAGCGAGAATGACCGCGTAGACTGTAGGCCCCATGCATGTGGTTGAGTTAAAGAACATCCTTTTTATGGATGCATCAATAGCTCAGAGCGCATCGTGGTTAGTCTTGCAATTTGCGGGCGATTCGGTGCCACAGGTTCGAGCCCCAGCAACGGCGTGGGACAATTTGTGAGGCCAGAAAGGATTTAATTATCCCCTGCGCCAGCGCGTTAATATCGATGTATGTAACAGTCAATCTCGACATACATATGTGTGTGTGTGTGTGTGTGTGTGTGTGTGTGTGTGTGTGTGTGTGTGTGTGTGTGTGTGAACATCCAACCATACAAAATTACGTGCAATTACAATTAATATAACGTACACTTAATATAACATACAAAATATATTATCACTTTAATATAACTGTCATAAATTTACATACCACAATTACATTACTTTCCTCGCTTCAGTTTGCCCAACATTATCTAAAAATAACCATAATACACATATTATAGCTAAACACTATTAACTTAAAATTACACACCTGCAAACCAGCTTACTGTAAACCTCTTGAGCCCATGTCACACCAAAGGTATGTACCCCAACTGCCTCGACTCAAGGTATGTACCCCAACTGCCTCGACTCAAGGTATGTACCCCAACTGCCTCGACTCAAGGTATGTACCCCAACTGCCTCGACTCAAGGTATGTACCCCAACTGCCTCGACTCAAGGTATGTACCCCAACTGCCTCGACTCAAGGTATGTACCCCAACTGCCTCGACTCGGGTCTCTCTCATCTTTTGGGGGCGGGACGTAGCCCAGTGGTAAAGCGCTCGCTCGATGCGCGGTCGGTTTGGGATCGATTCCCGTCGGTGGGCCCATTGGCCTATTTCTCGTTCCAGCCAGTGCACCACGACTGGTATATCAAAGGCCGTGGTATGTACTACCCTGTATGTGGGATGGTGCATATAAAAGATCCCTTGCTGCTAATCGAAAAGAGTAGCCCATGCAGTATCTGTGTGGTCCTTAACCATATGTCTGACGCCATATAACCGTAAGTAAAATGTGTTGAGTGCGTCGTTAAATAAAACATTTCTTTCTCTCATCTTTTATAATTACCATACACAGATTGCACGACCTATGCACGCACTATATAAAATACAGTTGAGCTGTCCCTGCAATATAATGACCACTTGCTCACATATTCCAATGCGACAAGGGACGGGATGTAGCCCAGTCGTAAAGCGTTCGCTTGATGCGCGGTCGGGCCTGGATCGATCCCCGTCGGTGGACCCACCGGGCTATTTTTCGTTCCAGCCAGTGCTTCAAAACTGGTGTAACAAAGGCCGTGGTATGTACTATCCCGTCTGTGGGATGGTGGATATAAAAGATCCCTTGCTGCTAATCGAAAAGAGTAGCCCATGAAGTGGCGACAGCGGGTTTCCTATCTCAATATCTGTGTGGTCCTTAACCATATGTCTGATGCAATATATCCGTAACTAAAATGTGTTGAGTGTGTCGTTAAATAAAATATGTCCTTCCTTCCAATGCGACAATAACACTGCATAACAAAATAAACGCAATCATACTACTACACATAATAATCGCACACTCGCACATACATATATATGTCGATATGTTGCGATAGTCAGTGCCTCGATAGCAATGCATCAATAGTTAATTCAACTATCGACACCTATTGCAAGTGTTTGCTCAACTATCGATAGTTTTGATAGTATGCATAGTGAAATACGGTCTACGATAAACGCATAATTTCACTACCTAGTGACATTATTACAAATAACTAAGTACAAACAGAGACACACATACAACACCACCTACCTACCTACCTACCTACCTACCTACCTACATACATATGTTGTTCTGTTCTGTTTTGGGGTTTTTAACACCACAGGAGCACATTGATTAATTAATCATCGTCAAACATTTGGCAGCTCCGACACAGTTATCGGAGGACACCCGCCACATTTTAACAACGCAGCAAGGGATCCCCCATATGTACCACCATCCCACAGACAGGATAGCATATACCACGGCCTTTGGTATACCAGTCGTGGTGCACTGGCTGGAACGAGAAATAGCCTAATAGGCCCACCATCGGGGATCGATCGCAAACCGACCGTGCATCAAGCGAACGCTTTACCACTGGGCTACGTCCCGCCCTCTACATACATACATACATACATTCATATATATATATATATATATATATATATATATATATATATATATATATATATATATACATACATACATACATACATACATACATACATACATACATACATACATACATACATTCATACATACATATGGTTGAGTTAAAGAATTTCCTTTTTTATGGAAGCTTCGATAGCTCAGAGCGTATCGTGGTTAGTCTTGCAATTTGCGGGCGATTCGGTGCCACAGGTTCGAGTCCCAGCAACGGCATGGGACAATTTGTGAGGCCAGAAAGGATTTAATTATCCCCTGCGCCAGTGCGTTAATATCTATGTATGTAACAGTCAACCTCGACATACATACAATATATAGATATTCATACATCAATACATACTAGCCAGTGCCAGGTCTGCCCACTGTTTCATGCACGTAAGCGGGATCGACCGCGTCGATTGTAGGCCCCATGCATATGGTTGAGTTAAAGAGCTTCCTTTTTATGGAAGCTTCGATAGCTCAGAGCGTATCGTGGTTAATCTTGCAATTTGCGGGCGAATCGGTGCCACAGGTTCGAGTCCCAGCAACGGCATGGGACAATTTGTAAGGCCAGAAAGGATTTAATTATCCCCTGCGCCAGTGCGTTAATATCTATGTATGTAACAGTCAACCTCGACATACATACAATATATAGATATTCATACATACATACAAACATACATACATGCCAGGTCTGCCCACTGTTTCATGCACGTAAGCGGGATCGACCGCGTAACTTGTAAGCTCCATGCATATGGCTGAGTTAAAGAGCATCCTTTTTATGCATATCTCAATAGCTCAGAGGGTATCGTGGCAAGTCTGCAATTTGCGGGAGATTCGGTGCCATAGTTTCGAGTCCCAGCAAAGGCACGGGACAATTTGTGAGGCCAGAAATGATTTAATTATCCCCTGCGCCAGTGCATTAATATATATGTATGTAACAGTCATCCTCGACATACATACAATATATAGATATTCCTACATCAATACATACATACATATTGGAAGACTGAGGAAAATAGTTTTGCGAAATATCTATTAATATTACTGTTATCAAGCGATTTAAAAATTCACGATACTGTTGCAATACTATTGCAATAGTGCTGTCACTATTGCGATACTATCACAATAGTATTTTAACTATCACAATACTATTGCAACAGTAAAACTGACCGCAATAGTCACCCCTAATATATATACCTATTCATACACATTTGTGACAATTTATAAAAAAATTCAATGCATATTTCGTATAAAATGTTCGAAAGACAACTCCACTTTTAATATGTTTAATGATTTTACCAGTAGCCACCAGAATTCTGTAAAAGCCATTGAACATATGATATAAATATAAAATAGACAAATGATTTAAAAATAAATGTACCGCATGAAATAAAGCTTTACAGAGACAAAAATATTCGGTCTACACCCGGGAAGAAGCTGGTTATAAATGCTCCGAACGCATGCGGCATCGCAGCCCAAGATCTGTAACATAGTTACCGAAATAGTGTTCATTAGATGTGAAAATGAGAGAGTTCCCGTCCGAAAGAAAAAAAAACCCAGAAAGAAAGAAAGAAATGTTTTATTTAACGACGCACTCAACACATTTTATTTACGGTTATATGGCGTCAGACATATGGTTAAGGACCACACAGATTTTGAGAGGAAACCCGCTGTCGCCACTACTTAGGCTACTCTTTCCGATTAGCATCAAGGGATCTTTTATTTGCGCTTCCCACAGGCAGGATAGCACAAACCATGGCCTTTGTTGAACCAATTATGGATCACTGGCCGGTGCAAGTGGTTTACACCTACCCATTGAGCCTTGCGGAGCACTCACTGAGAGTTTGGAGTCGGTATCTGGATTAAAAATTCCATGCCTCGACTGGGATCCGAACCCCGTACCAACCAGCCTGTAAACCGATGGCCTAACCACGACGCCACCGATGCCGGTTTCCCGTCGAATGCAATAGCAGCAAAGTTGTTCAAATATTATGTAACGCTTTTTTTTTTTTTTTTTTTTTTTAAATGAAAATTAGACACCCTCCTCCCACTGTAACACCCCGTAACGCTAGACCATACCCCCCACCCCCGTCCCCCACAAAAAAAAAAAAAAAAAAAAAAAAAAATTACGTAACGCATTGATACATCCCCCTCTCATTCATAAAGAAGTCACATGATGGTGTAATATAATTTTAACATACTGTTTTGCTATTTGGGAAAGCGCAGACGCATTTCAACTTGACATGTTTAACATGAAACACCATTAAAATGTACTGATGTGTCTCGAAACATTATTCCTTGGCATTCATATTGTTTAGCCATTTAAAGCTGCAGTCCCTGGAATATTTTTATTCTTTAAGCATTTAGAATAGATGATTCAGTTCGGTTTGGTACATGAAAGGTCCACCACATCGCTATAGTTACGCAATGCTCGCTTATCTAAATTACTTAGGTCAACTTCAAACGCAATGGACAGCTTTGTTTTTCTTCATTTAGCGGGATGCCAGTAGAACTTCTCATGTGATTTTGAACAAATTTAACTGTCTTGATTGAGGGGTCGTCTCATATCTCCAAAACATATTTATATCCATAGAGGTATGGTACAACATCTTTCCAGGGGTCAGTGGGAGATTTGCTTTGAAATGTTTACAGTGGCCAGCGGTTGGCATACGCGTTACATGTAAAGGGGTGTTAATAATTACGTAACGCTCTAGGGGTAGAGGAAGAGGGTGTTGTGTTCGATTTACGTAACATTTTTTCAAGATTATATGTTATTTTTATTCATTACTTAGACTTGATGTTTTTGGAAATACTCGGTCGGTCAAGGATCGATCCCCATCGGCGGGTATATAAATGGCCATGGTATGTGATATCCTGTCTGTGGGATGGTACATATAAACAATCCCTTGCTAAAAACAAATGTAGCGGGTTTCCAAGACGCGTGTGCAGGGATTTCAGCGGGGTTAGGGGTTATAGACTGTGTTGAGCGAAGTCTATATGGGGCCATGCTCCCCCAGAAAATATATTTCATTTTTTTTTTAAGCTTGGACAGGTAAGGGTTTCGTCCCCCTATACCCCCCCCCCCCCCCCACTGCACATGCACCCGTTTCCTCTCTAAGATTATATGTCAAAATTACCAAATGTTTGACATCCAATAGCAGATGATTATTAAATCAATAACCAGCCTCGGTGCCGTCGTGGTTAGGCCATCGGTCTACAGGCTGGTAGGTACTGGGTTCGGATCCCAGTCGAGGCATGGGAATTGTAATCCAGATACCGACTCCAAACCCTGAGTGAGTGCTCCGCAAGGCTCAATGGGTAGGTGTAAACCACTTGCTCCGACCAGTGATCCATAACTGGTTCAACAAAGGCCATGGTTTGTGCTATCCTGCCTGTGGGAAGCGCCAATAAAAGATCCCCTGCTGCCTGTCGTAAAAGAGTAGCTTATGTGTCGACAGCGGGTTTCCTCTTAAAAACAGTGTCAGAACGACCATATGTTTGACGTCCAATAGCCGATGATAAGATAAAAAAATCAATGTGCTCTAGTGGCGTCGTTAAATAAAACAAACTTTACCTTTTTTATTAAATGGATATGTTCTAACATTGATGTCGTTAAACAAAACAAACTAACTTTACCCTTTCCAAACAAAGAATATTTATTTGAATTTGTCGATTTTAACACACGTAAAATTAAGAAGTGTAAACGTTCATTGTCTACTTTAGGATATTTTATTAAAAAATATATACATGATCAATGTGTTACTAGTGTACAAACTAAACTTTGAAAGTTCTACTAACACTTTATAAAATATTAATTCTGAAATAGGAAGGTACGAGTGTCGATAATACGTTGTCAAGATCAAACCGATTTTAACGAAAGACTCAACCGAACGTTGTTGTTTTTTTTGTGTGTTTTTTCTTCGTACAGCGCAAGATTTCTCTTTTAATTTTTTGAGACGAACCCTACAATTTCAAATCCTCAAACGCACATGTTAACTGAAACTAACAACAGGCTGTCGTTTGTGCTTTGCCGAGTAATGGCGGCACAGGCGACGAATCGAGCGTATACTTTTGACGATCTTCGTTCATAGCGAACACACACGAGTTTTTTTACAAGTGCATTTGAGCTTGTATTTCATAATTGTACATGATGTTATAATATAGTAACCAGAGACTGTAACTTTAATTGTGTGACCATTCAGTTGGGTCCAACAATCCATTTTCGTGGCAACTGAAAGCTTTAACGGTGTTCATACTAGTTTGCTCTTTGATGGGCTACTAAAAATATGAATCATTAAATGTTCGAGTATTTATCAGTGTTAACTTTAAAAAAAAAAAAAAAAAAAAAATCTGGACTAGTTATAAGCTAGTTTTGATTTCCACACACTATTTATTGATTCTGAAAACTATTATTGTCTACGCTGGTTTCCTGAGTGCGCAGGTGGAGACCAATAAGAATCCGCACTAGCTACAAACAACAACCGTAAACCATTTTGAGTCGAGTTTGTTGCTATTATTTTTATTATTTGCACTATGCCAGATCATCTCGGGTCAGATCAAAGAAAAGTAAAGGATGACAAAAGTGAAGATGACAAACCCATTCAGTGTATGTATAATTTGTATTTAAAGGCATGCCTATTTAGTTAATTTATTATCAATCTTGCTTCGTCATTCAATAATATATATCGTTCCACAACCTAATTTCGGTGTGTCCAATTTTCGTTACGTCATGTATTTCCTGGTTTACTTTATTGGTATATAACAACACATACCAGTAAAAGCAATGATATATGTTTTCAATAAAGGTTGTTTGATAGCACTTTTGACCTTTTCAGCATTAACAGAAGTAAAGATGTTTCTTGTTTAATAATTATTATGGAGTCAGGCTTTCTGGCAGAAAATAATTTGAGGTTATGTACTATGTTATAATGTTACAAAATAGATCATAAGTGCCCCTACTAGGGGGCTGTTCAATATTACGTAACACTGTTTTTGTCAAAATTAGACACCCTCCCTCTCCTCTGTAATGCTCCGTAATGCTAGACCGTACGGGTCACCCGAAATATGCCAAAAACCCGGCATATTTACAATCAAAAAACCTTTTTGCAATCACAAAACCTCACAAAAACCATAATTCTGCCAAAATCGTATCCAATAAGTTTTTTTTATATACTTTATTGACAGTTTATCAATATTATATGATTTACAATTTATATGAAGCACAAATATTGTTGTCAGTCCTAAACATATGCATACGTCCGTTTCCGCCATGTTTGTAAAATGCGGAACAGGACTGATTTTAGGGTCCGACTATTTACTCCCAAGATACCCAAAAATACACCAAGACACCACACTTTTTTGTATTGGTGTACTCCCTGGGTGTATTGATATGCTGTTTATATTAGTTTTATTAGTAAATGTTAACAATATAAATATAAACCTTTATACAAATGAATACCTACAGTGTTGGAATGACCGTTGGCCTATTATATTACAAAGTTCATTTGGCCATTTGAAGAAATAATTACATTTGTAATTACAAAGGCAAAACTTGTGATGTGTGAAATAAATGATTGGCTAGTTATTATTTCACATCTACGTTAAAACAATAATAATGAGAAAAAAAGGTGCTGTATTGGCCATCTTTTTTTGTCTCTTGAATTATAATAGTATTCAACAAATAAAAAAGCTTTTACACCCCTGCACCGCGGTGAGGTTCAGCACTTGCAGGGGAAGGGCTTCTTTAGGAAAGTTCGTAATATATGCCTACATTTATTAATAAAACCCAAATAACATTGTACATAACTGTATGTCTGTATACAAATCGTCCAATAACTCTTGTCAGTTAACATATACAAATTTTTTTACTCATAAATAATTGGACCCAGTATAAATTAATGTATTTAAGTATAAACGTTTCTCTGTGCTCAATCTAATTAAAATTAGCTCCACTATTAGTAGTATTACATGTGGATCTAACACCAGCCAGTTGGAGCTCATGTCCACCAATCAAAACCTTACTTGCAGAATCCTGCCAGTGATTTAAAAATAATTTGAAAACATTCCGAATTATCCTGAGGGTATACGATATGTTTCATGTGAATTACGAATGCCTTAAAACATGTTTTATTTTATAAAATAATGCCTTATTTAGACCAGTAGAACTAATTTTAATCGGATTGCTAACAACACTGTGTAGTCCCCAATGTCCAGGTAACATTTCGTCTGTAAATAATAATTTAAATATTGACCAATCACACTTCACCTTTTATAACATTATTTCAATATTTGGGAGCATACAAATTCTAAAAATATCGGGCGAGTCTATTTTAGTGGCAGCAGTACAGCGAACCATACCAATACGTACGGGGTGGGTTATCAGTCTTCAATTTTACCTTAAAAATTATTTATTTATTTATATTAAAAAAAAACTAAATCAGTCTTCAGTTTTACATTACAAATTATTTATTTTATAAAATAAAACATGTTTTAAGGCATTCGTTTCTCACACGAAACATGCCGTATACCCTCAGGATAATTCGGAATGTTTTTAAATTATTTTTAAATCACTGGCAGGATTCTGCAAGTAAGGTTTTGATTGGTGGACATGAGCTCCAACTGGCTGGTGTTAGATCCACATGTAATAGTGGAGCTAATTTTAATTAGATTGCTCTATGCTAAGACGATAATGAAACATCATTCGCTACACATTTTACATGACGATTTTATTACTAGCCTAATATGTTCAAAAACGTGTGTCTGTAACGTTGACTATTGAACAGTCGAATTGATAAAGTGAGTAATGTCATAATTAATTAATTAATTAATTGCCAGTGCAGACACTGAGGAATTTATTGTCGGCTTAATTGAATCAATGGATGGACTTTATTAATGATATCACTGACACATTCCTATAACATACATGATAGAGCTATTTTCCTGACATATTTTCATTTATTAGTGCCAGACTTACTGACACATATAACAGGCATTTAATTTTAATTATAAATGCATACATTTATTACTCTGGTATAAATAAATATAGTTAACTATAAAACATTATTTAAATTTAAAGATAATCATAATAGAGGTATTGAGACATACAGATATGTTTAATGTATAACATATTTAAATTTAATTACATCTATACCCCTCGACACAATTAGGCATGATGTCACATGTACAAAAGATACTTTTAAAATTTTCAATATATAATATTATTGGCCGTTGTCGTGTCGATGAGTATAAGAATAAACATCTAAAGAAGCCCTCTGTCCTATAAAATAGGACAAAACATAAACCGTCACCATTAACAAACAAACACATGAAAAAGAAATTACATAAATAACTATATACATTTATGCCAGCTAATTTGGTTGAGTATATGCTTTTACTTTTGTCGTTTCACCGTTCTCTCCCCGGGTTGGAATACGTGGTCTGTTTGAGTGCGTAGGGTGGATGTTCCACCAAGGGGGTCACAGATGTCACGATTCAAGCATTGTCATATCTAGTGGTTATTAAATCATTCGCTACCATCCCGCCATTGATCCCCGGGTTGGAGTGCTTGTTTGGTCGAGTGCTTAAGGTCGCTCTTCCGTCCGGGAGATGTACAGGCGGGTGGTTTTGAGTAATTGTTAATTTATTGCTGAATTTGTGCCAGCTAATATGGCTAGGTATATGCTTTTACTTTTGTCGTTTCACCGTTCTCTCCCCGGGTTGGAATACATGGTCTGTTCGAGTGCGTAGGGTGGATGTTCCACCAAGGGGGTCACAGATGTCACGATTCAAGCTTGGAGCATGATTGGAGCTTCATAAACTCTAAAATCTGTTCTGTCCCGCATTTGTGAGGTTTTTTTATTGGGAAATGTTTTTTTTATTGTAAATATTGTAAAGTGGGTTTTGGGTATATTTACACTCAAAAAACTTTTTCCTAAAGAAAAAACATCACTAGAGCAATACCTATTGTTCGAAACACACCTGTTAATTGTGGTTGGAGCTTCATAAACTCTAAATTCTGTTCTGTCCCGCATTTGTGAGGTTTTTTGATTGGGAAATGTTTTTGTAAATATTGTAAAGCGGGTTTTTGGTATATTTACACTCAAAAAACTTTTCCCCAAAGAAAAAACATCACTAGAGCAATACCTATTGTTCGAAACACACCTGTTAATTGTGGTTGGAGCTTCATAAACTCTAAATTCTGTTCTGTCCCGCATTTGTGAGGTTTTTTGATTGGGAAATGTTTTTGTAAATATTGTAAAGCGGGTTTTTGGTATATTTACACTCAAAAAACTTTTTCCCAAAGAAAAAACATCACTAGAGCAATACCTATTGTATTTTTTGGGTATCTTAGGGGGTAAATAGTCTGATCCTATAATCTGTCCTGTTCCGCATTTTACAAACAAGGCGGAAACGGACGTATGCATATGTTTAGGACTGACAACAATATTTGTGCTTCGTGTAAATTGTAAATCATATAATATTGATAAACTGTCAATAAAGTATATAAAAAAACCTTATTGGATACAATTTTGGCAGAATTATGGTTTTTGTGAGGTTTTTTGATTGCGAAAAAGTTTTTTGATTGTAAATATGCCAAAAACCGGGTGACCGGACCATACCCCCCACAAATATTATCATATGTAACATTTGGAAATCCTTATTATGTGTATACATCTAGCTATAACTAACCAGGTTTACATTAAACATTGTTGCCATGACAGAGCGTTTATGAAAACAAAAAAAGTAATATTAAAAAAGTGCATTACGTAACGCTGTTAAATACACCCACCCACCCACTGTAACACCACATGACTAATTCCTGATGTGACACGTTAGGTATTACGTAACCACCACTCGCCAGAGGGCGTATTCACTGGGGTGGTACAAAATGGCTGCACTCGTTATATATAATAGCCGTCACATTTAAAACCGTTTTATTAATGAACTATACGATTATACTTTTTGATATTAAGTAATAATGTGCATTATATATCGTTTAATAGGCATACCAGGCCAAATGCCTTACAGTAATTGTCCCTTTAATATTATTTCTTTGAAATTTTGACAATTTAATTTATTTATTTTTATTTTTAAATCATTTTAATCATGTAAATTGTAATACTCAATCATCATAATTTGATTTTATCAGTTGAGGCATTGTTGATGACGACCGGGAAGCATGGTGGAACATGAAATACACAGGCACAATTTACCAAACAATCATCATTCTGAATATTGCTAATTCAGAATTAAGACCATTTTTAATAAAGTCCCACAAATTGTCACAATATTTAGCTTAGTTCCACTGTGTATATATGTTGATTTACTTTTAATATTGTTTGATATTTTGCAGCACTGGATGATGGGGACATTGCTTTGTTGAAGACATATGTAAGTGTAACTAAATAAGTACTGTGAGATGTGTCCATAAACTGAATACTGTTCAGGGTTTCCGCCAGAGGGTAACATGGGTATGATGCCATACCCTAATTTTTTTGCAGATTTTATTTTGTTTAACTTGACCTTTTGAGAGAATTAATGACTCATCATTACTGTATGATTTTCTTAACCCTAACCCTAAACCTAACCTATATTCTTTCTGGTTGAGGCCTCCCACACACCCTATGACTGCAGTTGAATTCAGCACACACATTGTAAGTATTCAATTCCATAGTGCCATACCCAAAAATGTATTTCTGGCAGAAACACTGCTGTGCTGTTGGTATTTTAATTAAACAAGTTGGCATTACTCAATATACGGGAGTGGGATGTAGCTCAAGCGTGTCCACCTGTGAAGTGGTCGGTCATCGGATCGATCCTTCTCAGTAGACCCATTTGCAGTTTGAGCTATTTCCGTTCCAACCAGTGGTCCACAACTGATTCATCAAAGGCTGTGGTATGTGCTGTCCTGTCTGTGGGAAAATGCATATAAAAGACCCCGTGCTGCTTATCGGAAAGATTAGCCTATGTGTCAGCAGCAGGTTTCCTCTAAAGAAATATGTCAGAATGATCATATGTTTGACGTCCAATAGCCGATGATAAGATAAAATCAATGTGCTCTAGGGGCGTCGTTAAATAGTTTACTGAATATACATACACGTACAGTATATACATGTATGTAACATGAATACAGGTACATATAATGATATATGTACATGTGTAACACCTTTCAAAAGGTTAATTCAAATATTTGTTAGTAATACATAGTCTCCTATCTCTATTATGTCTGTCTGCATAAGTCATATATAAATTGTATGAGCCAGTTTTTAATAATGAAATGAGGGTAATTCCATGAGTATGTTGTTGTGTTTCAGGGAGTGGGTCAGTATAGCAAGGCTATTAAGAGTGTTGAGGAAGACATCCAGAATGTTCTCAAGAAGGTTAATGAACTCGCAGGTAAGTGGAACACATCTGACATAACCTGAAATAAATTAGACAACCCTATTTTGGTTTGCATACATTTTTGTTTGTTTGTTAAATTGAAGAACAAAAAAGATGCAGTGCTATGACTGATCATTGAACAGTACATTTTACTGGGTTATTCCAAATAAAATTTCATGATTGATCCCAAACGAAACTATTGTGTGTCACAGGTATAAATTGTGGAAGCCTGCTATGGTGGTGTGGGATTATAAATACATGTAATACGTCTGCCAACCATTTTCTCAGTTATAAAATCTAGTATCCCTCATTAAAAATTGGTAGCCAAATAACTTTTGAAAAAAAGTGAGAGAAAAACCTCCCAAATAATTTACTTTTATTTAAACATGTTGTTTTAGGATGGGTTTTTGTAAATCATGAGCCCTTAATGAACAATAAAGTTTTTAGTTTAAATCATTAAACAGAATCTGAGGGAAATATTCAAAACTACGACATTAATATGTCACTGAATGAAGTGTCTCATACATGTATGTGGCATTATATGTAATATGTATGGAGCAAAAAAAAAAAAAAATCTCTACCTACCCACATTTGAAACTAGTGGTCGGAAATGGGCAAAACTAAATATTTTTAAAGATGGCCTCAAAGGACGGGATAAATATGGTATGAAAAAAATAATCTAACAACCACCACCAAAAAACCAACCTATTCTACCTACAGTAACTTGTTTGGTATGATTCCAGAAACACAATAGTTTATTATTATATTACTATTATTATTATTAAATTTGTTGATCCTAATATTATAATGAAGGCTTACAACATATTAATATTGAAACACTTCACGTCTAGAACTGTCTGCTAATGATAATCGTACGATTCTGAAGATCGATATTGCATATTTTAATATTTAAGCGGCTGTAACTATCTTCATTAGGTGTCATTTTGAAGAATCTGAACACAACTTGCCTGTATTCCAAAACAATAATGACTTTTATTGATGACAATAAACTGGTAAATGCTGTAAGCCAGTTATCCCAGACAGGGCATCACCATGTGTGTTTGTCTTATCACCTGGCAAGATCAGATGTCGCTTGGAGCGAGGTTATCTCGCAAAGCAATGGTTAAACGATAAGTGAGATTTAAATTAAAAATAATTTGTAAGAAAGATTAACATTTTTAACATTGAAATCATTTGTCAATGTATACATTTCTTTAACATAATAATAGATATTAATTTTGTAAACAATAATCTGACAATAGGTAGCCTAGAAGGAAATAAACTGTGATTGAGTTTTGGTTTAGTTTAGACTTCGGCTGGTGGCAGATAGTCTTGATCATACTAGGCATTAGTTATAAGTAGGCATCAAAACAATGGGCCGTGTTGTTGATTGTCATACATGACTACAAATAGATAACCCATGACCCAAATGAAAATTCCTGTATATCTGGCCACTGAATGACATCAAATTATTTGTATTAGTCTGCTATGTTAAACAAATCCTACCATTGGCAAAGACAATCCTTCATTTCACTAAATGATATTGCGCAATCACCATCTGTGGATCAGATTAGGGGAGCAATTAGCAGTTGCAGCAACTCGTGGCAGCAGAGAGCGCGCACATGAAGGATGGAATTTCAGACACCAGTGATCTAAACGTCTTGTTGATTGTGGAGTGACTCGACCTGCCAAAACATTTGTGGCAGCAGAGGGTGCGCACATGAAGGATGGAATTTCAGAAACCAATGATCTAAACGTCTTGTTGATTGTGGAGTGACTCGACCTGCCAAAACATTTGTGGCAGCAGAGGGCGCGCACATGAAGGATGGAATTTCAGACACCAATGATCTAAACGTCTTGTTGATTGTGGAGTGACTCGACCTGCAAAAACTTTTGGGGTAGCCCAGTGGACTTCCGGGATTAGACAACTGGTAGACCAAGTGAGAAATTGGTAGCCAAAACACCCCGGGCTACCACTAAGGTTGAGCCCTGATATATATACAGAACTTCACATACGTTGTTTTCGCTTCCTATTTATTGCACAAGAATATACACCACGGGACCACGTAGCGGTCGAGTGGTATGTTCTTTCGCAAAATAAACGAGTGCAATAAATAGGAAGCGAAAACAACGTATGTGAAGTTCTGTATTTATTACATACCTTTTATGTTTTACAGAAACGGTTTTTAATTTAACATCATAACAAAACTTTGTTAAATCTATGATCAAAACTCATGGATTCATTTAACGTTAAGAATCATCCTCTGCAGCAGCCTTGTGTAATGTTTCAAATATGATGTGACGTCATTTGTAAATCGTATATCATGTAAGTAAATAAAAGGCACTAACTGCAGTAAAAAGAAAAAGGGAATTCCCCATTTAAAAAGTTCCGGTCCAGATTGCACATATGTGCGATACAGGATAAATTTATTACACAGTTTCAAAAGGCCTTTATCACTATAGTAAGTTTGAATAGGTATGTATATATATATATATATATATATATATATATATATATATATATACTTGAGAAGTAAAACGTTTTCAGTTTATGAAAAGCAGTTACATTTTCATTGATCTATAGAAGAAACAAATTCCAATACATGTATTTTATACTGTATTCTATATAAAAAAAATATTTGGTTCACATACATCTTATAATTTCTGTAAAAAACCCAAATGTTAATAAACATTGTTGCAAACTAAGAAATATTATTTTTAATGAATGTGCTAAAGTGTTACTAACGATGATGGCAGTGGACTGTTCAGTCAAGGTTGTTTTTACACAGGCATGTCAATACACAATTGTACAGTTTTATAGTATACATGTATATATTTAATGTGTAGCTACATGTATACTCCACAGAGAATCTGTTTGCAGAGTGGGGGTGGGATGTAGCCCAGTAATAAAGTGCTTGCCTTATGCATGTTCCATCTAGGGTTTTATAGTATACATGTATATATTTAATGTGTAGCTACATGTATACTCCACAGAGAATCTGTTTGCAGAGTGGGGGTGGGATGTAGCCCAGTAATAAAGTGCTTGCCTTATGCATGTTCCATCTAGGGTTTTATAGTATACATGTATATATTTAATGTGTAGCTACATGTATACTCCACAGAGAATCTGTTTGCAGAGTGGGGGTGGGATGTAGCCCAGTAATAAAGTGCTTGCCTTATGCATGTTCCATTTAGGCTTGATTCACGTTAGTGGGCCCATTGGGATATTTTTCGTTCCAGCCAGTGCACTGGTATATGAAAGGCCGTGGTATGTGCTGGCGTGGTGCATATAAAAGATCCCTTGCTACTAATGGAAAAATGTGGCGGGTTTCTTCTCAAAGTCTATATGTCAGAATTGTTATATGTTTGACATCAAATAGCCCATAATTAATAATCCGATGTTGTTATATGTTAAACAAAACAAACTTTAACTATTGGAAATACTTGTTTTTTTGTTTCAGGAATAAAAGAGTCGGACACAGGGTTAGCTCCCCCGGCCTTGTGGGACCTGGCTGCTGACAAGCAGACACTGCAGAGTGAGAACACTGATGTTTTATGTTCACTATTCGTGTGTGACTGTCTTATAAGTTATTTTATTTATTTAGCAATTGTCTGTTATTTCTTTTACGTTCATTGGAGTATGAACCCCCAAAAATCATCTGCAAACTGAATTGGCAAAGAAGTTTGCGGTTGATTTTTTGTTTGTTCATACCCAGATGAACACAAAAGAAATAACAAACAATACTTACAATTAAATTTCAAATATACTAAGTCTTACTGTTGATAACAGTAAAAGTTCATATTTTATTTTGAATTATTTTTTGGTTCTTAAACAGTAACGCTTAGTAAGACAAACTACCAATATGAAATGACATCTTGAGGTATGACGTTCCCTGACAACATTATTTTTACATTCATCTAGAAATTAACAAACTCGCCTGGCTATGACGGACCAGTGGGATGACGTTAAATTGTAATGAATATAATGGAGATTTAATTATTTATTATTATAATATGGTATTGTATTTCAGAATTAACATGACAGTTTATAGTACTTAAAAGTATATACATTATGATTATTAATATTCCAGTAGTATTCAGCATACTTTCAGCAAGTATTGAGCATAATTATAATGTATCACAAATATTTTATAAAGTATAGAATTGAAAGTTAAGTGAATGATAGTTACATAAAAGATTTGCTTGACATTGTTACAAGTCTAATTTTGTGTAGCCCATTTTGCGTTTGCACATTTCAGACATCATATACGTGGTTATAATATGTTACACAAATGAAATGTGTTACCGGTAATAATTTTGATTAAACTCATATAAATGGTTGATGCAAACCCAGGCACGAGATTCATTTTATGAAGTAGGAAGCAATCTTTGTTTAGAGGAGGGCAGAATTTAGCTCAGTTGGTTGAGTGCTCGCTTGAGGTGCTTGCATCACAGGATCGAACCACTTCGGATCCATTCAACTGATTGGGTTTCTTTTTGCACCAAACAGTGCACCACAGCTGGTCAAATGCCGTGATATGTGTTCTTATCTGTAGGAAATGGCATATATAAAAGATCCCTTGCTGCATTAGGATAAATGTAGTGGGTTTCCTCTGATGACTGAATCAGAATTACCAAATGTTTGACATCCAGTAGCTGATGAGTAATTAATCAATGTGCCCCAGTGGTGTTGTTAAACAAAGCAAACTTTACATTACATTGTTGATGACTGACAGGTGTTATTTCTCCAGTGGTGTCGTTAAACAAAACAAACTTTACATTACATTGTTGATGACCGACAGGTGTTATTTCTCCAGTGGTGTTGTTAAACAAAGCAAACTTTACATTACATTGTTGATGACCGACAGGTGTTATTTCTCCAGTGGTGTCGTTAAACAAAACAAACTTTACATTACATTGTTGATGACCGACAGGTGTTATTTCTCCAGTGGTGTCGTTAAACAAAGCAAACTTTACATTACATTGTTGATGACTGACAGGTGTTATTTCTCCAGTGGTGTCGTTAAACAAAACAAACTTTACATTACATTGTTGATGACCGACAGGTGTTATTTCTCCAGTGGTGTTGTTAAACAAAGCAAACTTTACATTACATTGTTGATGACCGACAGGTGTTATTTCTCCAGTGGTGTTGTTAAACAAAGCAAACTTTACATTACATTGTTGATGACCGACAGGTGTTATTTCTCCAGTGGTGTTGTTAAACAAAACAAACTTTACATTACATTGTTGATGACTGACAGATGTTATTTCTCCAGTGGTGTCGTTAAACAAAACAAACTTTACATTACATTGTTGATGACCGACAGGTGTTATTTCTCCAGTGGTGTCGTTAAACAAAACAAACTTTACATTACATTGTTGATGACCGACAGGTGTTATTTCTCCAGTGGTGTCGTTAAACAAAACAAACTTTACATTACATTGTTGATGACCGACAGGTGTTATTTCTCCAGTGGTGTTGTTAAACAAAGCAAACTTTACATTACATTGTTGATGACCGACAGGTGTTATTTCTCCAGTGGTGTCGTTAAACAAAACAAACTTTACATTACATTGTTGATGACTGACAGGTGTTATTTCTCCAGTGGTGTCGTTAAACAAAGCAAACTTTACATTACATTGTTGATGACTGACAGGTGTTATTTCTCCAGTGGTGTCGTTAAACAAAGCAAACTTTACATTACATTGTTGATGACTGACAGGTGTTATTTCTCCAGTGGTGTCGTTAAACAAAGCAAACTTTACATTACATTGTTGATGACTGATATTTCTCTCAGGTGAGCAGCCGCTACAGGTAGCACGATGCACGAAGATCATCAATGCCGACTCGGACGACCCCAAGTACATCATCAACGTCAAACAATTTGCCAAGTTTGTCGTTGACCTTGGTGATCAGGTGGCTCCCACTGACATAGAGGAAGGAATGAGAGTCGGGTGAGTTATCAAGACTACATGTACAATTTGATGATGTGGGGATCCATCCCCGTCAATGGGCCCATTGGGCATTTCTCGTGTGTTATCCTGTATATGGGATGGTGCATATAAAAGATCCCTTGCTACTAATGGCAAAATGTAGCAAGTTTCCTTTATAGCACTATTTCAAAATTACCAAATGTTAGACATCCAATAGCCAATGATTAATAAATCAGTATGCTCTAGTGGTGTCATTAAACAAAATAAGCAAACATTGTGATGATGTGGGTAAAATTATCAGTTTCATTCATAACAATGATGTGAACAAAAATAATGGTCTAACAATGTAATCGAATGGCCAGTTACTATTGTTAATGTCCAGTTAAGGTTGAAGCATGTTGTCCAGGGCTCCATTCCATGAAGCGATCTTAGCCCTACTATTGTCGTAAATACCTACCATCGAGACCTTAAATTTTTTCTACGATCGTCAGCCCGTTCCACGACGTGGCATAGCTTACTATCGTCGTAAATTACAGTGAAAATTTGCAACTGTTCTCCAGTAAAGATATATCAGTTGTCGATGTTATAGAATGCTTATTCGTGTATTTATTGGCAGCGTTGACCGGAACAAATATCAGATCCACATTCCTCTGCCACCGAAGATCGATCCAACTGTGACAATGATGCAGGTAGAGGAGAAACCTGATGTCACATACAGCGATGTTGGTGGATGTAAGGAACAGATTGACAAGCTACGTGAAGTGGTAGAAACACCTCTATTACATGTAAGTATTATATTTAATGTTGGTGGATGTAAGGAACAGATTGACAAGCTACGGGAAGTGGTAGAAACACCTCTATTACATGTAAGTATTATATTTAATGTTGGTGAATGTAAGGAACAGATTGACAAGCTACGTGAAGTGGTAGAAACACCTCTGTTACACGTAAGTATTATATTTAATGTTGGTGGATGTAAGGAACAGATTGACAAGCTACGTGAAGTGGTAGAAACACCTCTATTACATGTAAGTATTATATTTAATGTTGGTGGATGTAAGGAACAGATTGACAAGCTACGGGAAGTGGTAGAAACACCTCTGTTACACGTAAGTATTATATTTAATGTTGGTGGATGTAAGGAACAGATTGACAAGCTACGGGAAGTGGTAGAAACACCTCTGTTACACGTAAGTATTATATTTAATGTTGGTGGATGTAAGGAACAGATTGACAAGCTACGTGAAGTGGTAGAAACACCTCTTATTACACGTAAGTATTATATTTAATGTTGGTGGATGTCTTAGCTACGTGAACTTATTACACGTAAGTATTATATTTAATGTTGGTGGATGTAAGGAACAGATTGACAAGCTACGGGAAGTGGTAGAAACACCTCTATTACACGTACCACATTTTTCGGCATATAAGCCGCTACATTTTTTACTGTGAATTACAAGGTGCGGTTTATAAAATGGTGTGCTTTATTTATGAATTTTACGGTAACCGCTGTGTTTTGCAATCGAGTGAGTAGATCTACTAGTAATTTTCACTTGTGCCCTTTTTTTGTGGTTCACGCTTTGTAATCATACTGGGACAAATAAAATATCATGTATTTTTTTTTTCTTTGCAACTAATGCAAGATTACAACATTAGCATTATCAAGTTCTTGTTCATATTTTCATAAAAATAGCAGGGTTTGTCAACAGTGTTTTGTTTACGAAACTTTCCCATTAGGTGAAATGAAGCTGAAAGCAACACAATCAACAATTATTTATTGTTTGAATTTAAGGGAGAATGGATCTCTTTATTATTATAAATACAAACAATAATTAACTGTAATTAAGCTTGTGGCTTTATTTTAACTGCGGCTTACTTAAAGGTGCAGTTTATGTACGAACAAAGGTCAGAACTTGGTCTCAAAACAAGGGGTGCGGTTTATACACTAGTGCGTGTAATAAGCCGGAAAATACGGTAAGTATTATATTTAATGTTGGTGGTTGTAAGGAACAGATTGACAAGCTACGTGAAGTGGTAGAAACATCTATTCCCTATTGTGTTGTTTTGTTTCAAACCCATTTTATTCCATTTGTTTTAACGATTTGAACCATATCCTCTTCATCTTTAAGTTCTTACCAGTGTGTCATATGTCTTCATGCTTAATATATATGATACAACATTTCTATATGGAAATATTTGTGAAATATCCATTGTGTTCTTTATGCTTCTCAATATATTTTTATGTTGATGGGTGAATGTTAAAACATATTATAAGTGTTCTTTCAGCTAATCCTATTAACTTAAATTTAATATATTTCTTTTTCAGATTTAATATGCAGATCACTAATATGTCACTTATTATGTTTTACTAAATTTTAAGATTGCTAATATTTTATTTTCTGTCATTTCTTAGGTAAATTACTTTATTAAAAGCATTATGATGTTTGTATGGAAAGACACCTGTAAGATTTGTTGCTCTGTGATGTTTCAGCCCGAGAGGTTTGTCAATCTGGGAATTGAGCCACCTAAAGGGGTGTTGCTGTTCGGTCCTCCTGGCACCGGGAAGACGCTGTGTGCCAGAGCCGTCGCTAATCGAACAGATGCCTGCTTCATCCGGGTCATCGGCTCAGAGCTCGTACAGAAATATGTCGGGGAGGTAAGTCGCAATTAAAGACACAGTCGAATTTGTCACCACCGATGCTATACCTTTTCTATCTCACATGACCGCATATGATGGGGTCTTTTTCTTTCAATCATTCAGTAAATAAACTTATTTTATACAAACAGACAAAGATGGATGAAAAAGAAACTTTTTTTTGGGACCATTTTATCATAAATAAACAACAAATTTTAATTAACAAGATGAAGGTTTTAATAACAAAATATTGATTTAAAATTGTTGTCTGATGACCTCATATCACCATTTCGCATTAATATGACATCATATTACCAACAACATCATATTAAGCACAAACATGTGATATCCCATGTGGGATAGACATTTCTTACATAGCTTTCTTTCATGGGATAGCTCTGTACCATATACTTAAGAATGGGAGACAGAAATTTCTTACATAGCTTTCTTTCATGGGATAGCTCTGTACCATATACCTAAGAATGGGAGACAGAAATTTCTTACATAGCTTTCTTTCATGGGATAGCTCTGTCCCATATACCTAAGAATGGGAGACAGAAATTTCTTACATAGCTTTCTTTCATGGGATAGCTCTGTACCATATACCTGAGGATGAGAGAAATGGGCTTCTTAAACATTCATGTGCCCTGTGATGTACAGACAAAATATGTTATTTATGGCGGGGAATATCTGTTATGACGTCAGCTTCAGGATGACTTATAGCTGAGGTGTGTGTGCCTATGACAGCGTGATTGAACCTTAATTAGATATAAGCATGAAAATAACTGCAAATGAATGACTGTTGTAGGGAGCCAGAATGGTCCGAGAGCTGTTTGAGATGGCACGGTCCAAGAAAGCCTGCATCGTGTTCTTTGATGAAATAGATGCAATTGGAGGTGAGTGGCAGTTAAAACTATTAATATTCTATTACCCGTGCGCAGAGAGGTGTGGGGCCAGATTTTGTTAGTAGGAAAAGATACGTTTTGCTGTCATATTCATTGTTGTTGTGCTGTGATGTCACAATATGTAAGAAACCCCGAAACTATTTCACCCAGCTGTGTGTGTTAATGAAGTCAATGTATTTATACCTTGTCGAATCCTACATTAGACATCAAGCAGAATTGGAACTCTGAAAATTGCGAGAACAGTTGTTCGTTCGCGTATTGCTCGCACAAATCCAATTTTCATTACCTATTTTTTGTTCGCGCAAAATTTTGAGCACCATTTACATGGATATAACAGGTCACACAGATTTTCAATTCTCAGAGGCCTGGCATTCATCTAATTTATGTTGGAAGTGGGATGAGGCTCAGTGTTAGAGTGCCTGCTTGAGGCACAGTGAGGTCTTACATTGATCCCTCTCACTGAAATGATTAACTTCCTTGAAACCTCTTAGGTTAGTTTTCCACAACTAGTATCTAAAGGGCCACGGTATGTACTGTCTCACTGTCAGTGAACCCATTGGGTTATTTCTTCTTGTAGCCAGTGCACCCCACTGGTATATCAAAGGCGGTGGTATCTGCTATCCTGTCTGTGGGATGGTGCATATAAAAGATCCCTTGCTACTAATGGAAAAATATAGCCTGTAAGACTGTATGTCAGAATGACCAAATGTTTGACAATAGCCAGTGATTAATAAATCAATGTGCTCTAGTGGTGATGATAAATAATACCTCACAGTGATGCAGGGGTGGAAACATTCTCGTGTATTCCTGTGAGAATCGTGAATGCAGGACGTAAGCAGAAAAATTAAAAGTTCCAGTTTGCTGGATAAACTGTCATAACTGTCGGTTAAAACAGAAACTTGTGCTTGTACTGTCTTGTTTGATGGAAAGATAGAGAAGAAAAATCTATTGTTGTTTTGTAGCTGTGGAAGTAGCCTGTTTGTTCTTTCACACAATGACTGTACCAAACAACCACTGGTTAAACAACATGCTTAGGTGTAATTACCAAAACCCTCATTTGCTTTTCTGGGGCGAGATGTAGCCCAGTGGTACAGCGCTCGCTTTATGCGCAATCGGTCAATCAGTAGACCTATTGGGCTATTTCTCATTCCAGCCAGTGTACCACAATTGGTATATCAAAGGCCATGGTATGTGCTGTCCTGTCATAGGGATGGTGCATATAAAAGATCCCTAGCTCTAAGACTACATGTAAACATTACTGAATGTTTGACATGCAATGGCCGATGATTAATAAATCAATGTGCTCTAGTGGTGTTGTCAAACAAAACAAACTGTTCATTCCCACTCTGTGTACTGTGTTGCAGGTGCGCGGTTCGATGATGGAGCAGGGGGAGATAACGAGGTACAGAGAACCATGTTAGAGTTGATCAACCAGCTGGATGGTTTTGATCCCCGCGGTAACATCAAGGTTCTCATGGCAACCAACCGACCCGACACACTTGACCCCGCACTGATGAGGCCCGGGAGACTCGACAGGAAAATAGAGTTTGGATTGCCTGATTTGGAGGTTGCACGTTTGTCATGTTTCACTTGTAATTGGGGATTATCCAGGGTTTTAGTACATGGTCCCATGATACATGGGATTGGAGAAATTAGCTCGATTTAATCATAATTGGGATGTTTTTTTAGGCCATTGAACGATGCAGTGTACATTGGTTAAATTAATCTATTATAACAGATATAATTAGATATTTTACTCATTAAATTGGGAATTTTCGATGCCACTTGTGTTTGGGAAGGGACCCATGTTTGGCACTGCAGAATACCTGGATAAATCCCAGGTAATGTCATCTATTTTAACAATGAAAGCAGTCACATTACATTTCCTTACCATTGTTAGATTTCCATAGCTGTAGCTTAAAAGATGCTGACGTGATGTTAATATATATATATATATATATATATATATATATATATATATATATATATATATATATATATATATATATTATAATTAGAGAAATATAGATATAGATAGATAGATATACGCATATATAGCTTGCTTATATATATATATATATTTTTATTTATTTTTGTCTAATAAGATCCAGGATATTGTTTCCAGTATAAAGTCAGTATAAAGTGTTGATGTTTATATCTTTCTCCCCATTACTGATGTTGGTTTTACAAATACCTTTCTGTTGCAGGGTAGATCTCATATATTTAAAATCCACGCTCGGTCGATGAGTGTTGAGAAGGACATCCGATACGAACTTTTAGCTCGGTTGTGTCCAAACAGCACAGGTACGAATAACTGCGCTTTAGAAATTATTTACCTCAACTTTAAAGATATATAGTATTTTTGAGTTTCTTATTTGAAATGGTAATATATCGTATCTATCCATGCTATATTTATATATGGGTGTATAATCTAGAAATCAATTGGGCACTGCACATCTGTTATTTCTAAATCTTGGTCTGTGCTTATAAAATATCAGTCTAAGACTCAAATCTGTAATGATGTCACACACATCCAATTTGTGTGGTGTTGCAATGATATTAAAATTGCAGGCTATTAACGTTTTATAAGCACGGGGCCTTATCCAGAGGTTAGTACATGTTTGTATTCAGTATCACTCGAAGAGTTCTAAATTGTCACTTTGTAAGCACGGGGCCTTATCCAGAGGTTAGTACATGTTTGTATTCAGTATCACTTGAAGAGTTCTAAATTGTCACTTTGTAAGCACGGGGCCTTATCCAGAGGTTAGTACATGTTTGTATTCAGTATCACTTGAAGAGTTCTAAATTGTCACTTTGTAAGCACGGGGCCTTATCCAGAGGTTAGTACATGTTTGTATTCAGTATCACTTGAAGAGTTCTAAATTGTCACTTTGTAAGCACGGGGCCTTATCCAGAGGTTAGTACATGTTTGTATTCAGTATCACTTGAAGAGTTCTAAATTGTCACTTTGTAAGCACGGGGCCTTATCCAGAGGTTAGTACATGTTTGTATTCAGTATCACTTGAAGAGTTCTAAATTGTCACTTTGTAAGCACGGGGCCTTATCCAGAGGTTAGTACATGTTTGTATTCAGTATCACTTGAAGAGTTCTAAATTGTCACTTTGTAAGCACGGGGCCTTATCCAGAGGTTAGTACATGTTTGTATTCAGGATCACTTGAAGAGTTCTAAATTGTCACTTTGTAAGCACGGGGCCTTATCCAGAGGTTAGTACATGTTTGTATTCAGTATCACTTGAAGAGTTCTAAATTGTCACTTTGTAAGCACGGGGCCTTATCCAGAGGTTAGTACATGTTTGTATTCAGTATCACTTGAAGAGTTCTAAATTGTCACTTTGTAAGCACGGGGCCTTATCCAGAGGTTAGTACATGTTTGTATTCAGATCACTTGAAGAGTTCTAAATTGTCACTTTGTAAGCACGGGGCCTTATCCAGAGGTTAGTACATGTTTGTATTCAGTATCACTTGAAGAGTTCTAAATTGTCACTTTGTAAGCACGGGGCCTTATCCAGAGGTTAGTACATGTTTGTATTCAGTATCACTTGAAGAGTTCTAAATTGTCACTTTGTAAGCACGGGGCCTTATCCAGAGGTTAGTACATGTTTGTATTCAGGATCACTTGAAGAGTTCTAAATTGTCACTTTGTAAGCACGGGGCCTTATCCAGAGGTTAGTACATGTTTGTATTCAGGATCACTTGAAGAGTTCTAAATTGTCACTTTGTAAGCACGGGGCCTTATCCAGAGGTTAGTACATGTTTGTATTCAGTATCACTTGAAGAGTTCTAAATTGTCACTTTGTAAGCACGGGGCCTTATCCAGAGGTTAGTACATGTTTGTATTCAGTATCACTTGAAGAGTTCTAAATTGTCACTTTGTAAGCACGGGGCCTTATCCAGAGGTTAGTACATGTTTGTATTCAGGATCACTTGAAGAGTTCTAAATTGTCACGTTTTATAAGCACAGGGCCTTATCCAGATGTTAGTACATGTTTGTATTCAGTATCACTTGAAGAGTTCTAAATTGTCACTTTGTAAGCACGGGGCCGTATCCAGAGGTTAGTACATGTTTGTATTCAGTATCACTTGAAGAGTTCTAAATTGTCACTTTGTAAGCACGGGGCCTTATCCAGAGGTTAGTACATGTTTGTATTCAGTATCACTTGAAGAGTTCTAAATTGTCACTTTGTAAGCACGGGGCCTTATCCAGAGGTTAGTACATGTTTGTATTCAGGATCACTTGAAGAGTTCTAAATTGTCACTTTGTAAGCACGGGGCCTTATCCAGAGGTTAGTACATGTTTGTATTCAGGATCACTTGAAGAGTTCTAAATTGTCACGTTTTATAAGCACGGGGCCTTATCCTGAGGTTAGTACATGTTTGTATTCAGTATCACTTGAAGAGTTCTAAATTGTCACACTTTGTAAGCATTCTGTAGGGTGTATTTTTAAAACATACTTTAAAAAATTCAGGATCATGAAAATTTGGGCACTCACCAGGTGATCGCTTAATTTATGATGGTTGCAGGGTCAAATTATCTATTATTGTATTCAACTTAAAAAACAGCAGAAATCTACTGTAATTGTTTCCCAATAAAATATCAATCATTACATAAAATTAGTTTGACGAAAATAAAAAAGACCAGTTGTTTTTAAAATTAGCAGTTGAGGAATTTGGCAAATGGCACAGCTAGCCATGAGTTGCTTAAGTAAGACAATAAAAATACACCTGGATATTTTAGTGTTATTCAGTAAAGTTGGCCCCACTGCCTACTTTATTAAAATATCTTTTCTCATAAGCATGACAGCATATATGTGGAATACAGTTTTTCACATGGCTTGGACATCTTCAGTTAATTAGTATTTAATTCCACTGGCGGTACAGTTGTGTTAACAGATTTCTCATTTGTAGGATCAGACAGCATTACGGTGTTGTCATCTGATAAATGTGAATTAAAAGTTGAATTTGACGAATGTATTTCATTAATTCAATTTTGCTATTTGTCTAAATGAGATTTCAATTTGACTACAGATTTTCTGATCAAATCCATCAAATTGCTAATAATTTTTGTGGATTCAGCTTACAGCCCAAGATGACCCACTACTAATGATGAATCAGGTTACCGTAAAGGTAGGCCTGGTTTCAGTGAGTAATAGCCAGTGTAATATTTAAAATTTATTCATTGCAGGAGCTGAAATCCGCAGTGTTTGTACAGAAGCAGGGATGTTTGCCATACGTGCCCGCAGGAAAATGGCGACAGAAAAAGATTTCTTAGAAGCAGTTAACAAAGTGATTAAAGCGTATGCCAAATTCAGTGCCACGCCTCGTTACATGACCTACAACTGAGGATGAGAACTCGCCTGACTTGACACACCCTATTGAACTGCCGACAGAGAGAGTGGGACATCAAATAACAGTGTCATCTCTTGCATTTCTATGTTGTCATTTCACAGATCATCTATATTTAAAATCCACATACGTTTTTCTGTTAAAAAAAACTCGGTAATGTGTACTCATTTTGGATATTTCATTATAATAATTGTCTTTTATCTTAAATTCAAATATAAATAATTTTTCTCTGTAAATCTGGAATGTTTTTAAAATGAGAAAATCTTGAGAGTACATTATGTTTGTGGTTGCTTGTTATTATCAGTGAGGTAAAATTAGTTGAGACAGGGAAATTTGTTTTATCTCAAAGTACATGACTGTATCTTTATAAAGAAGCAGGTTTCCTCTTCGGTGTAGTTATTCTTCAACCTACTCAATGAGACCAATTCTTTAACAGCAACTCTTTTTTTTCAAACTTTTTAAGATTTGGTCAGTTCCTTCTATGTATGCATTTCTAATTTTGCTTTGTAAATGTAGGACACTTTTTTCCTGCCAAACACAGTTTGTTTCCAGGAATCTCCTAAATTATTTATGCATTAAAAACATTGTGGAAAAAAATAAAGAGAAAACAATTGTGCAGTTAGTTGTGTATTTGGTTTCAAGAGGATATTGAGCACGTTTTAATAATCATCGATGAATGGATCGTGATGTTTGTATGTTCAGGTAATAAATTATAACAACACGAAAATTAAGTTTTTAATATGTTACAAAAGTTTAGACCATGTGACACGGGTTTGTGAAACACTTTTATGAGGATTGATTCATAGACTTGTCATCCAGGGACCAATTCATTCAAGTGAATAATCATATTAGGTGTACGAGATGGGGCCAAGAGTTTTGTTTTTCTTAAAAATGATACTGGATCAGAGTTTGAAGTACGGGTACATTTGATAGGGCAGTTAATACAGACAGTCCATTGGTGGCATGTGGGATATTGTGTGGGATTTTTTATGCATGTTTATCAACATCAAGAATGTATCATTAAAAAAGAAAAAGTCACACTTTAAAAATCAGTCTTGTTTTATTAGCATTTAATGTAGATTTTCTTGGTAAAATACAAATATCAATTGAGACAATAAAATTCTTACATACAATGACAAAGTTTAGTGACATAAAAGAAGGAAATATGCGAACTTGCTGTGGATGTCATGATATTGTGTAGTACAAAAAAAAAAAAAAAAAAAAAAAAAAAAAAACCCAACCCCCTACAAAAATACATAATGAGGATATTAAAAAAGGAGATTCTGTATGCTAGATTGGCTATCGCAGAGAACCAGCAATTCCATCACACTGAATATCGTTCTGTAGTGTAAATCAACACATTTTCCTCCAACATCAATTTAATTTTTTTCCCACCTTACAAACACTGCATGTATCATGTTTATATGTTGAACTTCATGATACTTTCATATCCCACCGTACCGTTTGTTGTTTTTCTATAATAACATTTCAAGCCTTGTAAAGTTTCTTTTGGACGTCGTTATACAGGGTTCTTACACTTGAAAAATAATAAAAGTCAAGGACTTTTATAGGACATAAAATGTTCAATCAATGAATGTTTTTATAACAAATTGTTGTCTGAATTTAGACGGGTTATGAGGACAACGAAAGTAAAGTTTCAAAAATTATAAACCAGCACAATTTTTGCCTAAATTTCCAAGAAACAATAAAAATTAATGCTTTTTCTAGGACATTCCGGGCCTGGATTTTAAAACCACAAAATTCTACGACATTCCAGGATGCGTATGAAGAACCCTGACATAGTTCCCATACAGTAGTTTGGTGTGGTATTAAAAATAGTTGCATGATGAAAACAAGACAAGAACTGGTTAGTTACATAAGGATATCAGCATTATCTTATTCAGGACAAATAATTTAACTCGGCAAGACCGAAAGGGTTTCCCTTTCTTACCATCACATCAAACTGCTATCTGTTCCAACGACCCAAAGGGTTGCCCTTTCTTACCATCACATCAAACTGCTATCTGTTCAACGACCCAAAGGGTTGCCCTTTCTTGCCATCACTTCATCAAACTGCTATCTGTTCAACGACCTGTGATTCTCTAATTATGTTGCCACCTTTTTATGCCTCTGAAATTCATAAGATTACCAGGGATCCAGCTGTAGAAATAACATGGTATAAATTTGCCAAAATGTTTTTAAGAATGTGTGCATTAGCCAAATCAACACATCATTTTAACTGTTTTACACATACTTCCCCCAACCCCAACCCCAGTGACTGTCGTTTGACGGGCGCGATTGCCCCTACACCCGTAAAACATGTGGCGCGAAAAACCGCTCCCCTTAACAAATTTGCCAGGTGAACATTTTATACTATTAACTAATAAGTTTTGAGAAATTGATCCCAAAAGTTTTCATTCAGAAAAAGAAAACAGCAGTGTCTTCCTTAATATAAAATGTATCAACTGTTTTCATTGGATGTATGTAAGGCAGAAGTCGTACTATCGGAATTTTCGACCATTTGGAACACTTCGGCCTATTTCTATTCATAATCAGCTGAGGTGCAACGAATTTGCAGAACGAGTGGGCAAGGTGTGTTGCTTTTGTAGCAATCTGGCAAATTCATTGTAACCAATGTCAAAATAAAACTAGATTGCCATGTTTATTTACTTGTTTACTTACTAGTAACTCCCTATTATATTTAATTATCGGTTTTACTTTCAAAATGTTCGCATGTTGTCAGGGGGGCGGATATTAGGGTTTGCCGAATTTGTCATGTACATTATTATCAGTTTGGTGACATTTACATTTTAACAATTAAGTTGTGCTAATTTCCAAAAACCCCAAAAACGTCAGGGGAGCTTTTTTCAGCTGAGGATTTTACAAACGGCAGTCACTGCAACTCCTATCCCAGATGATATGCACACCGACAGAAACAACTACATAAGACAATAATAAGATATATAGGCTGTTGGAGGCACACTGTTTTCAGATTCCAATCTGTTTAAGTTGGAACCGTGTGTCCAATAGTTCATTATATGGTGCCACATTAACAAAACCAGCTAATCAAATGGGTTGGTGAACTATTTATTAAGCTGGCTGTATCTGTGCATTTGCATAACGATGCTGTTTTTAACTTCTTCAGCCACTTTATTCTGGCCATAGAAGTCGACGAAGTCTCCCTTTGGATTCACCAAGTACTGGATAATGGAGTGGTCAACCTGAAATGAGTCACAACGTGCGAGTTGATAAACAATAATAACAATACTTGCTAACAGACACATAGACAGTACCCCCTCAATAAACTTAATAAACAATAATAACAATACTTACTAACAGACACATACACATGTAGAAAGTACCCCCTCAATAAACTAATTCATCTTCCGCAAAATGCATTTTTCATATTTTAAAAAACGTGCATCTGAGTAGTAACGGTTATGGATATATATATCCGTTTCAACTTCACAGACAGTTGTTTCAATCTGTTGTAACTTTGTCCAAATGTGTTACAGGTTTGTAGATTAACTAAACTTGGCATCCATTTTTAGGTGTTGGAACTAGGGTGTGCAAGTTTAAAGGAAGATACTTACAATATAGTCATTGTCTTCATCTTTTGGGCCAATGCTGTAGTAAACACGATACGACCGAGTCACATTGTCAATTTGTTCTTTGGTTCCAGTCAGCCCAAGTATCTTGGGAGAAAACTCTGTTGAAAAAACATTAAGGTCTAACATACAGCATACAGCTAAGGTATAACATACAGCATACATTCAGCATGCTTTTGAAGCAATCTTAGTAAGGTAGGTATTAGGGGTATCGCAGAGATAGTTAAAAAGTTAAAAGTTTGTTTTGTTTAATGACACCACTAGAGCACAATGTGACACTGATTTATTAATCATCGGCTATTGGATGTCAAACATTTTGTAATTTTGATATAGTCTTAGAGCGGAAACCCACTACATTTTTCCATTAGTAGCAAGGGATCTTTTATGTGCACCGTTCCACAGACACGATAGCACATAGCACAGCCTTTAATATACCAGGCGTGGTGCAATGGCTGGAACAAGAAATGGCCCAATGGGTCCACCGATGGGGATTGATCCTAAACCGACTGCGCAACAGGCGAGCGCTTTACCACTGGGCTACGTCCCACTCACTTGCAGTGATAACGTCCGATTGTTATACAATACTGTAGCGCTAAGATAGTTTTGAAAATATGGGGCCAGGTTTTAACTTTTCCTGTGTTTTGGCTCCAGACAATTTGTCCTGGGACACAGAGTTCCAGGGTTGTTAAAAAATTACGTAATACAAAATCTGGCATTTTTATATCCCTTTCCCCATTTAACATTTTGTAATGTCGATATAACTAATGCGGACCCATCTAAAAATAAATCATACTTGTTAACAACTTCCCACACACCCTTTTCCTAATCACTGTCACTTAAGTTTACCAACTGTTACTGGTTTTTTTGTTATTTGGTAACAAGGCATCGGAAATGCTACAAATCCCCTTGCGATTGAACCATCCTATTTCTATATTTCAACTTTCATAAAAGTCACAATGGGAAATGAAGTCACAATCTAGAACGGTGATGACATATTTCTATTTTTAGTAACAGAGACCTTAACCTTCAAACGAATCAAAGAAGAGAGGTGAAATGTAAACTTGGCCAAAATATCATTCATGATGCAATCACTATAGTTGAATTTTCATGAAAATCGGTTGAGAAATGAACTTACTAGAGCAGTCACGACGCATTTCTATTTTTAGTAATAGTGACGCAGAAAAACAAAATTCGAACTTGTTCACGGTATCATGATCCTATTCATATATGTAAGTTGCATGAAAATCAAGAGTACATAGATGTACATATGGGCACGATGTATCCCCTGGATGACTTGTCGATACAAATCATCTGATAAAAGCAAAATGGTCACAGTTGACTACATTTGACTTTGCGAATAAAATACATTGTTTTGAAAACCTGTAACTCTCGACAAACGCCCTCCCTCCCCATTAACGTTTTATCCCATAATACTATCCTCTTAACAAACACCTTCCCTCCCCATTAACGTTTTATCCCATGATACAATCCTCTTAACAAATACCTTCCCTCACCATTAATGTTTTATCCCATGATATTATCCTCTTAACAAATACCTTCCCTCACCATTAACATTTTATCCCATTATACCAACAAACACCCTCCCTCCCCATTAATGTTTTATCCCATTATACTAACAAACACCCTCCCTCCCCATTAATGTTTTATCCCATGATATTATCCTCTTAACAAATACCTTCCCTCCCCATTAACGTTTTATCCCATGATACTAACAAACACCCTCCCTCCCCATTAATGTTTTATCCCATGATACTAACAAACACCCTCCCTCCCCATTAATGTTTTATCCCATAGTATCCCATAATACTAACAAACACCCTCCATCCCCATTAATGTTTTATCCCTTGATACTAACAAACACCCTCCCTCCCCATTAATGTTTTATCCAGTGATACAAACAAACACCCTCCCTCCCCATTAATGTTTTATCTCTCAATACTAACAAACACCCTTCCTCCCCATTAATGTTTTATCCCATGATACAAACAAACACCCTCCCTCCCCATTAATGTTTTATACAAATATTATACGACCTACTAAATGCCATATTGGAACTAAAGACACTATGATGCAGCGTACCTAAACAGTATTCTTTGATGACTTTCGGCGTATCTCGGTCTGGGTCGACAGTTATAAACAAAGGCTTCAGGTTGGGAACACCTTCCAGGGCATCTACAACACAAATATTACATTATATCTATCATACAGATATGTGTCAAGTTATAAACAAAGGCTTCAGGTTGGGAACACCTTCCAGGGCATCTACAACACAAATATTACACTTTATCTATCATACAGCTATGTGTCAAGTTATAAACAAAGGCTTCAGGTTGGGAACACCTTCCAGGGCATCTACAACACAAATATTACATTATATCTATCATACAGATATGTGTCAAGTTATAAACAAAGGCTTCAGGTTGGGAACACCTTCCAGGGCATCTACAACACAAATATTACATTATATCTATCATACAGATATGTGTCAAGTTATAAACAAAGGCTTCAGGTTGGGAACACCTTCCAGGGCATCTACAACACAAATATTACATTATATCTATCATACAGATATGTGTCAAGTTATAAACAAAGGCTTCAGGTTGGGAACAACTTCCAGGGCATCTACAACACAAATATTACATTATATCTATCATACAGATATGTGTCAAGTTATAAACAAAGGCTTCAGGTTGGGAACACCTTCCAGGGCATCTACAACACAAATATTACATTATATCTATCATACAGATATGTGTCAAGTTATAAACCAAGGCTTCAGGTTGGGAACACCTTCCAGGGCATCTACAACACAAATATTACATTATATCTATCATACAGATATGTGTCAAGTTATAAACAAAGACTTCAGGTTGGGAACACCTTCCAGGGCATCTACAACACAAATATTACATTATATCTATCATACAGATATGTGTCAAGTTATAAACAAAGGCTTCAGGTTGGGAACACCTTCCAGGGCATCTACAACACAAATATTACACTTTATCTATCATACAGATATGTGTCAAGTTATAAACAAAGGCTTCAGGTTGGGAACACCTTCCAGGGCATCTACAACACAAATATTACACTTTATCTATCATACAGATATGTGTCAAGTTATAAACAAAGGCTTCAGGTTGGGAACACCTTCCAGGGCATCTACAACACAAATATTACATTATATCTATCATACAGATATGTGTCAAGTTATAAACAAAGGCTTCAGGTTGGGAACACCTTCCAGGGCATCTACAACACAAATATTACATTTTACCTATCATACAGATCTGTGTCAAGTTATAAACAAAGGCTTCAGGTTGGGAACACCTTCCAGGGCGACCGGCCTCGGTGGTGTCGATGTTAGGCCATCGGTCAACAGGCTGGTAGGTACTGGGTTCAGATCCCAGTCGAGGCATGGGATTTTTAATCCAAATACCGACTCCAAACCCTGAGTGAGTGCTCCGCAAGGCTCAATGGGTAGGTGTAAACCACTTGCACCGACCAGTGATCCATAACTGATTCAACAAAGGCCATGGTTTGTGCTATCCTGCCTGTGGGAAGCGCAAATAAAAGATCCCTTGCTATTAATCGGAAAGAGTAGCCCATGAAGTGGCGACAGCGGGTTTCCTCTCAAAATCTATGTGGTCTTTAACCATATGTCTGACACCATATAACCCGTAAATAAAATGTGTTGAGTGCGTCATTAAATAAAACATTTCTTTCTTTCCTTTCAGGGCATCTACAACACAAATATTACATTTTATCTATCATACAGATATGTGTCAAGTTATAAACAAAGGCTTCAGGTTGGGAACACCTTCCAGGGCATCTACAACACAAATATTACACTTTATCTATCATACAGATATGTGTCAAGTTATAAACAAAGGCTTCAGGTTGGGAACACCTTCCAGGGCATCTACAACACAAATATTACATTATATCTATCATACAGATATGTGTCAAGTTATAAACAAAGGCTTCAGGTTGGGAACACCTTCCAGGGCATCTACAACACAAATATTACATTATATCTATCATACAGATATGTGTCAAGTTATAAACAAAGGCTTCAGGTTGGGAACACCTTCCAGGGCATCTACAACACAAATATTACATTATATCTATCATACAGATATGTGTCAAGTTATAAACAAAGGCTTCAGGTTGGGAACACCTTCAAGGGCATCTACAACACAAATATTACATTTTATTACCCATATGGGCTCAAATATATAGGGTAATATTTTTTCGATCTCTGCACAGTGTGCAGATTGCTTCTACAGTCACTGATTGGCTGGCTTACAAATCACAATGTTTGGTTGGTTGCTTGCCATGGCCAGAACTTCACTTTCATTCATATAATGTTTCCATTCATGAGTCAGATTACACATACCTTATACAATCTACACAAATTTACAAAAACAAATGGACTCATTTGATATATTTTCATAAGCAGCAGCTTTAGTAATATATAAAAATAATTATTTTCAAATGCAAATACAGTTGTATTATTTTGTACTGTAAACATTTGGCTATAAAAAGAACGCCGTCATGCTATGACGTCACTTACATTACGTCATGTAATGCGCGTAAGATTATATGACGTAATGGCTGATGGCTTTGTTGTAGACTGCAGAGGAATTCTTACATTAAAAATCAGTTAAAATTGACAATGGGTAATAAAGAGAATAACCAACTCGCTACGAGGAGTTACGAATTATCTGTCCCTCATGAATGAATGTTGTAAACCCTCACCAAAGGCTCGGGTTTACAACATTCATTCACTCGGGACAGATAATTCATAATTCCTCGTAGCTCGTTAGTTATTCTTTAAATATCTATCATACAGATATTATTATTATTCATTATCTGCCAAAAGTGTTCAACTACATGGAAGAATCTGCACCTATGAATTCAAACTTTGTCCACTACTTTTATCATGTTCAGAACAACTCACCCACTTCATCCACTACTTCTATCATGTTCAAAAAACTCACCCACTCCATTCACTACTTCTATCATGTTCAAAAAACTCACCCACTCCATTCACTACTTCTATCATGTTCAGAACAACTCACCCACTCTGATCACTACTTCTATCATGTTCAGAAAAACTCACCCACTCCGATCACTACTTCTATCATGTTCAGAAAAACTCACCCACTCCATCCACTACTTCTATCATGTTCAGAACTCACCCACTCCATCCACTACTTCTATCATGTTCAGAACAACTCACCCACTCCATTCACTACTTCTATCATGTTCAGAACTCACCCACTCCATCCACTACTTCTATCATGTTCAGAACAACTCACCCACTCCATTCACTACTTCTATCATGTTCAGAACTCACCCACTCCATCCACTACTTCTATCATGTTCAGAACAACTCACCCACTCCGATCACTACTTCTATCATGTTCAGAAAAACTCACCCACTCCATCCACTACTTCTATCATGTTCAGAACAACTCACCCACTCCTTCTATCATGTTCAGAACAACTCACCCACTCCATCCACTACTTCTATCATGTTCAGAACTCACCCACTCCGATCACTACTTCTATCATGTTCAGAAAAACTCACCCACTCCGATCACTACTTCTATCATGTTCAGAAAAACTCACCCACTCCATCCACTACTTCTATCATGTTCAGAACAACTCACCCACTCCATCCACTACTTCTATCAGGTTCAGAACAACTCGCCCACTCCATCCACTACTTCTATCACGTTCAGAACAACTCGCCCACTCCATCCACTACTTCTATCACGTTCAGAACAACTCGCCCACTCCATCCACTACTTCTATCATGTTCAGAACAACTCACCCACTCCATCCACTACTTCTATCACGTTCAGAACAACTCACCCACTCCGATCACTACTTCTATCATGTTCAGAAAAACTCACCCACTCCGATCACTACTTCTATCATGTTCAGAAAAACTCACCCACTCCATCCACTACTTCTATCATGTTCAGAACAACTCACCCACTCCATCCACTACTTCTATCATGTTCAGAACTCACCCACTCCATCCACTACTTCTATCATGTTCAGAACAACTCACCCACTCCATTCACTACTTCTATCATGTTCAGAACTCACCCACTCCATCCACTACTTCTATCATGTTCAGAACAACTCACCCACTCCATTCACTACTTCTATCATGTTCAGAACTCACCCACTACTTCTATCATGTTCAGAACAACTCACCCACTCCGATCACTACTTCTATCATGTTCAGAAAAACTCACCCACTCCATCCACTACTTCTATCATGTTCAGAACAACTCACCCACTCCTTCTATCATGTTCAGAACAACTCACCCGCTCCATCCACTACTTCTATCATGTTCAGAACTCACCCACTCCGATCACTACTTCTATCATGTTCAGAAAAAATCACCCACTCCATCCACTACTTCTATCATGTTCAGAACAACTCACCCACTCCATCCACTACTTCTATCATGTTCAGAACAACTCACCCACTCCATCCACTACTTCTATCATGTTCAGAACTCACCCACTCCATCCACTACTTCTATCATGTTCAGAACAACTCACCCACTCCATTCACTACTTCTATCATGTTCAGAACTCACCCACTCCATCCACTACTTCTATCATGTTCAGAACAACTCACCCACTCCATCCACTACTTCTATCATGTTCAGAACAACTCACCCACTCCATCCACTACTTCTATCACGTTCAGAAAAACTCACCCACTCCATCCACTACTTCTACAGTCTTTTCCAGTTCTTCAGGGCAGATGTCGGGGCAGTGTGTGAATCCAAAGTAGAGCAGCACCCACTGCCCGAGGAACTCCTCACTGGATCTCTCCTTCCCGTCGTGATCCATCAGCTTCCATGGACCACCAATGGCGGCCTTACCTAGCGACTTACTCCGCTCCTGCGCAATTTCTACACGAAAAGAAACAAGTTTTAATTTTTTATACAATTACGGGTATATGTTAGATGATTACTTCATAGAAAATATTTTCACAAGCAATATGCTATTGACCAAACTGACCAATTGAAATACATTTAAGTCTGGTTAGCTTCGTTTTGTAATACAAGAATTGTAGAATTACTCATTTTCACAAAATAGATTGAATTTCAAGTCAACGTTTATTTGAGTATGGTAAAATTCTGCTTTTATCTTTCAATAAATATTACAACCCTCTGAAAATTACATCCATCTTTTTGGCCAAATCTTACCAGTGTTTTTGTTTTTTTAACAACACCACTAGAGGACATTGATTTATTAATCATTGGCTAATGGATGTTAAAATTTGGCAAGATAGCACATACTATGGTCTTTGATATACCAGTCTTGGAGCACTGGATAGAACAAGAAATAGCCCAATGGGCCCACTGACTGGAATCGAACCTAGACTGACTGCGCATTAGGTGAGCGCTTTACCAATGGGCTAAGTCCAGCTGTTAAATCTCAACAAGTCAGTCAGTTGACTAAATGACATCAACTGTACTGGCTAAATACCACAAGCTTTAATATATACTAGTGCACTAGCTGGAATGAGAAATAGCCCAATGGGCCCACTGACTGGGATAGACCGCGTATCAGACGAGTGCTTTATCAGTGGGCTACACCCCCCACCCCCTCCCATGAACATATGCTACAAACTAGTGTTCAGTGCAAACAGTTTTGTATGATCCATTTTAATTGGCAACCTAATTTTGCCTTCTAGTTGAAATTTTAAAACTGAAGTCATAACTGAATTGGTTATATACAATCGGTTATGACTGAGAAATACCACGTAACCTATTAATCGGTTATGACTGAGAAATACCACGTAACCTATTAATCGGTTATGACTGAGAAATACCACGTAACCTATTAATCGGTTATGACTGAGAAATACCACGTAACCTATTAATCGGTTATGACTGAGAAATACCACGTAACCTATTAATTGGTTACATTGACTACAGCTTATTTCGAGGGTTGAACTTACTAAGTTCTTTCTCTTTCTTCACATACTGAAATCCAAGAAAAAACACCCCTCCGACACCAGCAAAGAATAACACACTTTTCCACGTGACAGGCTAAAACAAAACAACAACACAAAAATTATTTTTAAAAATTAAAATACTGATTATCATATACATTGCATATATTTTCTAAAATGTTAAAAATAACTGTAATGGCAAAAGAGAAGAAACCCTTTGCTATGAAATAGGCCAGTGCCAACTGGCAGTAAGAGATAGTCTATACAAACTTTTCTTACCAGGCTTTCTGCCAGAGGGTAAAACGGGTATGGAGCCATACCCTAATTTTTTGGCAGATTTGGTTTTTTAAGTTAACCTTTTGAAAACATTAATTACTCTTATCATTATTGTATGCTTTTCTTAACCCTAACCCTAAATTTAACCCATTTTCTTTCTGGGGGAGGCCCCCCACACCCCCTGTTGACTGTGGTTGCATTAATTTCCATAGCACCATACGCACAAAAAATTCTGGCAGAAACACTGCTTACAGACAGACAGCACACAGAATGTCCTTTGTACAGTCTGGTAACAAGAGTTAAAAAACAGGTGAAAATTACATCCCTGCATGTTTGTGTATATATTTTCCCAGTGACAGAGTGCTCAGTATAAAGCACAACTTTTGATGCACCAACCATGAAGCACTGATTAACAACTGTTATCAGAGAACTGCTAAAGCAATGCATATCCCCTACTGGGCACAACATATTTCTGATCTCCTAAATTCAAGGGCCATAACTCTGTGAAAAATGGGTAAATCGACATCAAAGTTAAACTTAATAGGCCAAATTTATGAAGCCTGTTTTCTTTTAAATGCTGGTTTTGAAGCATTAAAAATACATGTAGGTACACACGTGTAAGACATAAACAGGTGTTGAAGCATTATAAATACATGTAGGTACACACGTGTAAGACATAAACAGGTGTTGAAGCATTAGAAATACATGTAGGTACACACGTGTAAGACATAAACAGGTGTTGAAGCATTATAAATACATGTAGGTACACACGTGTAAGACATAAACAGGTTTTGTACATGTACATGATAAAGATATGTACAAAACTAGGGTCTCCATGAGTACTCAAGTACTCGGACACGGGCCGAGTCTAGCAAGACTCGAGTCTGCTCACAGGACTCTAGTACCCATGCAATGAAGAGCACTCTCACTTAATATTTTTTACGTCAATTTGCCATATTATGCTTCCCGCCAGTTACATTATTGGTCTATGAGACATAGAGAGGAAAAACGTTGAATGTGTTGAATGCAATACATACAAAGGCATGATTGGGCATCCATTTTCAGCACTGGAATTAAGATGCATAATGGTATTTTACTTTATTCCTTAGTCTCATTATCATCTTGTGTAAGTGGCGGGTACTCAGGTTCGGGTCGAGTTTGACCACTGAGTACTCAGTCCAATATGCTGGACTCTTGGAGGCCCTATACAAAACTTCACCTAAGTATCTTGATGCACTGCAAAAAAAGGTTTAGGAAACACATTTTGTATCTCCTAAGTTCAAGGTCCATACCTCTATCAAAAATGGATAAATGGCCATGAAAGCATCCATAAAACTGAATGTGGGATGGTCGAATGGACAGACAGGACTGAAAAGAAACCCATAGTCTCCTCCGGTTGGATTGGTAGGGGACTAATAAGGGAAACTAGCACTCTGAGAGTACTGCCAAGGCAATACATGACCCATATCTGACACAACTGAATAAATTTAATTTTGACAGTTATGGCCCTTGAATAAATTCTCATGAAGTTGCCATAACTGCCATAAAAATAGGAAAATCCCCCAATGAAAGTCAAACTTGATTTGTAACTTTACATGATAAAGCTATACACAAAAGTTCAGCTCAACGGCTTGAGGCATTGAAAAAAAATCATTATATGTGGGACATATGACGGACAGATGGACACAGACGAAACCTATAGTTTCCTCCTGCTCCACTAGTAGTGGTACACTGCACACCAAACCTTCTAGGGAACAATTCAAGTCTCAGAATATGAATAATTTATTTTAGAGCCAATTTTCTGATTTTTTTGAAAAGTATTATAAAATGGCTAGTTTAAACAAAATATCATTTAGAGCTGAGAGGTATACTATATATACAGTTAGGTATCATGTCAATATCAATTTACTGTATGGAACAAATTTCAAAATACCGAAATTTTGGTATTGAAAAATGTTTCCCACCATTTAATAAAGCACTAACAATATATCTGACGAATGCCAAATTGGTTGGGTATAAATCAGACAAGTGCCTTGTGTATGGAATTTAATTTTATTTAGATGAAATTAATGGGTCAACCTTAACTCAGGCATACATTTAAAGGTAGTACTAAACCAAATAACTTCCGGCTGGGTCAAAGTTCGAGGTGCACCCAACTTTTGATAGAGAAGTGAACACCACAAGTCCTGTGATTGGTTATAAATGTGAGTGTGTTGGTTGTAAAAAATAACAGTTTCATCTGGGTAAAAAAAATATGCAATTTTATTTCATCTAGTACCAATGTGTCAAGTAGCCTTGTGCTTGAAACATGTATGGGGCACTTGTAAAAAAAAAGTACTCGAATTTTGTGCGGAACTAGGGTAGTCATAAATGCTAACTGTTATCTCAGAAACGAGCAGCTTGACCTCCAATTTTTTCTGATTCACTTTAAGTGTGAGGACTGGTAGTATTTATATCGATTGATACGTTGCAGGTAGGAGTTTTAGCCACATATGTTACTATTGTTGTCTATGGGATTTGTTTTGTAGTATACACCCTATAGCACATATTCAGTGCATAATAAAAAATATGATTTTGTCATTTTATTAAATTAAACTATACTGGTTGATTAATTAGCCATCACTCGACCATGCAAGTTCACAATGACCTTGACTGTGACAATAATCTCTGTACATGGCTCTGAATGGAGTTTGGATCAAAGTCAGCACTGAAGAAAAGTTGGTTTTGGCCTATAATTCATACTGTAAAGATTTCAATAATTTCTTTTTACATGGTATTTGACTTGCCATATACAACTGCTCTTAAATATGGTATTATATATAGGCAACCTGAGCTAAGATTTTAATAGCAATTTATTTTTATGTTAAAAATAGCATGTGCCAATAGTGGGTTAATGTCTTTAGTTTCACTGTTAATTTTTCATGTATGAAATTCTAAAAACTCAAATTTGTAAAGAACTTGATTTTTATTGTCATTTTGACAGATTTATAGGGTGCTAAGTTATATTTTAGACAAATTTGTAGTTTTATGCAAAATTTAAAGTAAATTTGAAGAAAAACTTTACCAAAAACATAATTAAATTTGTTGTCACTATTGTGCCTTCTGTTCGTATTTATACATAACAATAAGGTTGTTAAACATATAGTTAGATCTCCAGATCATTTTTTCTTTCTTAATAATCACTTAGTTAGCTCTCATGAAGAGCATTTTGAGTTTATGCTAGATTCAGAACCAATTTTTTCAGATTTGATTATCTGCCTTGGATTAAGTTGATAATTTATTTTATTGTTAAAGCTGTATTACCTAATGTTACTAGCTAAATAAAATTGCTGGATTACAGATTGTAGGAATACATCCAATATACATATTATATTCATCCGGATTAGAGAAAAATGCAAGAAAATAGATGTTCGGGTAATTTTGTCATTTAAAAATAGCTTTTTTCAGTAATTAATCAAAAATAAGTGTGTGAAAGCTGCATGATAATTCCACATATGACAACTATTAAAACCTCCAACTACAGTAGGCTATAAATAAAATATAGTCAGGAATATTGGTGGCTGCCAATGGTTTTGATGGTTCATTATGAAAATCAGCATGGCCGATGGATTTGAAATTCCCACACCTGGTAACTTGAAGACACTCACACCCAGCATACAGGATTTCCTCCCGACACTAATGTTCAGGACATTAAATCATTACTTCATACAGGTACAGTCATGTTTTTGTTTCCTTCCTCAGACAGTGTATTTTTTTAATACTGATATTTCTTTGATGTGCCTGTTAAGGTCTTCATAATCTATGGGTCAATCAAGTGCATGTGTTTTAATGGAATTCTTTAAAGGGGTAGAGGTACTCTGACTATCTTTGTTGTCTCTACATATATACCTGAGTACACACACACAACTGAAAGTAAATATCTTCAGGAGTTTTATTTTAAAACATTTTGTTGTTTAATATGACATATTGCATTTGTACAAAACTACATGCAATATATATGCTTTTTGAGGTGTACATTATATTAGGTTGCACTGTAGAAACAACAGTTTCAGTGAGGTTGTCAGTTTATGTCAGAATACACCAGATCCTGGTTGTCATAAAGACACATAGCTGGACACTTTTTGAAAAATGTATGTTATCAGTATAGGTAGTACTAAACCAAATAACTTCCGGCTGGGTCAAAGTTTGAGGTGTACCGAACTTTTGATAGAGAAGTGAACACCACAAGTCCTGTGATTGGTTATAAATGTGAGTGTGTTGGTTGTAAAAAATAATAGTTTCATCTGGGTAAAAAAATATGCAATTTTATTTCATCTAGTACCAATGTGTCAAGTAGCCTTGCGCTTGAAACATGTATGGGGTACCTTTAAAAAAAAAAGTACTAGAATTTTGTGCGGAACTAGGGTAGTCATAGACGCTACCCGTTATGTCAGAAACGAGCAGCTTGACCCACAATTTTTTCTGATTCACTTTAAGTGTGAGGGGTGGTAGTATTTATATCCGTGGTGTTTATGTCGATTGATACGCTGCAGGTAGGAGTTTTAGCCACATATGTTACTATTGTCGTCTATGGGATTTGATTTGGTAGTATACACCCTAAAGTCAAGTATATCTAAAATACTGATCAATATCGATATCATTATTGTGTCAATACCGAATACCGTACCAATGTAAATCACCCCCAAAATACTGATACCGAATCTCAAATTTTAATACTGCCCAGCTCTAATATCATTAGCCAAATTATGTTAAATGTTAAAATTTGCTTTATTTTTTATTTTATTTCATTTTTCATAATTTTAGACAAAATGTTTACGTTCAACATATACCAGTGATTTATCTACAATTTTCCACAAGGGTCCCATGGCTGATGGGATTTTTAAAATTAGCGTGATTTTAGTCATAATTGGGAATTTGTTTGGGTCACTGAATTTATGCATAGATCTGTAATATTATTTAAAGTATATAAAGGTAGTGGAGGTTGATTTAATTCTTTGTTCCCCACTGGCCATTGGGCTCAAACAATGTATTTATTTGGTGGATACGTTGATGGCAACTAGCATTGTTTATGCTTTGAAAATTTCAATTTCTCGGGATAGAGAAAAAACTTGAACAAATTATAGGTATACAATGTAGTGTGCAAAGGCCTGCCACAACAGCAAGACTAGTGTCGATTACATCACATTTTATAAGATCATGTTGCGTTATCACAGCTACTTCCAATTGTGGTTTTCGGGATTCTGAGACTTTGTTAAATTAATTTATCAGAATAGACATAATTAACAAAATATTTATTCACCAAATTGGGAATATATAGCCAAGAAATTGGGAATTTTGAATGACATTTGATTTTTGGACGGGCCGATGTTCAGTATAAATCCCTGGATAAATCCCTGTACACATAACATACCCCAAAAGTTTCCTTCTTCCCCATTTTGGGGGGAACACTCTCGGACGCAAGTCTTCGTATCGACTGGCCATATCCCCCATTTTGAAAACACCGCCCAACAATCTGGGGTCTTCGGTACTCAAACTGAAAAGAAATAGGAAGAAAGATGCAATTAGAAAAGAAAAATCTCATGACATTTATAAAGCATTAAATGAATCATAGCCTGAACAATACACATGTATTAACCATGGGAACTATTTTTAGTAATTCTGTACAGGACCAAACCTCAACGTGAACAAAATTGAGTAATTAACTGCTCCTTAACTTAAATTACGGGGAATGCTGCTAATTATGATAATACCATATTGATACCATATCCTTCCATTCACTCCTTCCAGGTTCAGCTATATATATATATAGAGGTTATTACCAGAGTGTTTTTCGGTATTGTCAATATCATATATTAGGAATAAAAATTGTATTATGCGAGCCTCTGGCGAGCATAATACATTATTTTTATTCCTAATATATGATATTGATGATACCAAAATACACGAGGGTAATAATCTCTTTATCATATAAGCTCAAGCTTAATACAACGTGTTTTTGTAAACTGTACACGCAACTTTAATTCCAGACCGCCATTACTAGATATTCAAATGACATAAGAATATGTGACACGGTGTATTTTTGAATGGAAATGACGTCAAACTTGAATGACGTCATTTTGGATGGCCTTACATCAAAATAAAGTTATGCCTAACGTTTTTTGTTTTCTGAACGCTGGACAGCTTTCAGTGTCAAATTGCCATTGAAATGTTTTTATTTGATAACTATGAATGCATACGTCAGTCATGGAGTGTCACCCAAGTACGTTTGCTTAAATGTCAATAAACCTAGTGCCGAGACCTCGACTAATTTACATATAATTTGCAAAGTTATCAAATTTTTAAAGTATGTGATCTGAAAAATATCACATACTTTGATTGCACTGAAAATGCAAGATATTATATGATAAATATATATATCCCTCAGTTCATACATATAGCGATATTTTTAGGAAAAACTTATTTTTTCTTAATCATAATGTCAAACACTTATTATTTGTTTTGTTTAACGACACCACTAAAGCACATTGATTTATTAATCATCGGATATTGGATGTCAAACATATGGTAATTTTGACACAGTTATAGAGAGGAAACCCGCTACATTTTTCAATTAGTAGCAAGGGATCTCTTAAATGCACCATCCAACAGACAGGGTAACACATACCATAACCAACTTATTATTTTGAAATGCTGACTTACATTTTATTATCTGAAGCTCTCGACTTATAAGGTGAAGCTCTTGACTTAGTATTTCATGTTCTTAGATTATTATGCTGGGAAAGAGTTCGACCCGTACCCCTCTATATCAAAGGCTCTAAAGACTAACCCTAACCCTATACCTAAAACTACCCGAACCATTGAAAGAGGGGTACGGGTTGAACTCATGCCTTATGCTGAGCTCTTGTCTTACTATTTCGAGCTCACCACTTATTACCTCGATCCCTCAACATTATGTTTTGGTCTCAACTTATTATGTTGAGCTCTCGACTTCTATTTCAAACTCTTGACTTATTATCTCAAGGTCTGCAGTGCTCTCCATTTATTATAAACTTACTATGTTGACCTCTCAGTAGATTATCTACAATAAGTAGAGAGCTTGGGATATATAATTTGTGGATATTGTATGTTTTTAACTTCAAAGAGGATAGAACATTTCACACTGATTTGTTTGCATTTGTGAAAAACATACTTCCTTAGAACGGTCTATTTTCATATGTCAACAAATGCTAGATGGCACTTCCAAATGTTTATTCCAAAAATAGCCCATACATCAGAGACTGAGCTCGCGTAACTACGAATTGGACTATACATTTATTTATTTATTTATTTCTGTTGACAGTGGTGGATCCAGAAAATCCATTTCGAGTAAACTGAAGCCATACATGAACATTTTCTTTCTTATGTTTTATACTTGAATAGTTTATGTATTCATTTTAAAGACATTTTATATATCATATACTTATGTTCCTATGGGGCAGGCATCGATTCTATGGTGATGTATGCAATTTTGCCACCGTGGATGAAAGCATGAATATATAACAGAAGAACACTACGATCATATTATAAAAACAAAACAAAAAACCACGAATTGACATTGGCTTTCACATGCAACATTTGACTAAATAATATTTGGTCACCACTAATCTATTATACGACACATCCATGACATTACTATACCTACTGATATTATTTTATTCAAGTAAGTTAAATAATAACGCAATTTTTTTTCTGTACACTGGCTCCCCAAAAGTGTTACTGTAATAGTAATGTAAGTGTAATGCAAAACGGCAGCCAGTCTTAATGTGAGTAGCAGACGTTTCGTCCCCGAACCAGTTTGCCACAAATCAGTTTGACCCCCATATGCATATATGATGCAATAGTGCATATGTGGCAATGTACCTACATAAAAATGACATTGGTCCCAAGTTTGTTTGTCGCTTTATTGCTAATCTGTAGGTGGGAGTGTTAAACTGTAATGGAATATTTGCTAATAAAATGGGGTTTTTTGTGTGTGTGTGTAGGTGTGTATGGGGTGTGTGTGTCTTTTTATGAGGAAGTTCCAATTCACATATAAATAATGATATACTCATTTGTATTGTCATTTTGCAAATATATATCAAACATGACATTTTTCGCACTGTTTAAAATTACTTTTATGAAAATTACGTTTTCACGCGCTTTAATTTGTTTTGAAAAGGGCGTTCGTGCACATATATAAAAATGAAAATATCAGACAAATATTTAGGTTGGTCACCCTATATACATACATACATACATACATACATATATTTAGCCTATAGGTCGCCAAATTTAGGGGGGTGCACCTATGCCCCCCCCCCCCCCTTAGATCTGCCACTGGTTGAGCAATCACCTATTTCCCTCGTATCCAATGGTACAGTTTATGATGCGGCAGTCATATAAATAACCTCACTTGATAAAGTTTGAATTTTTTGTTTGAATTTTTATGCTAAGTAGGGCCTAAGTAGCCTAATGTTTATAAAACTTATTAAAAGATGAAATGTGTTTGATATTTTAATTACTATTTTTATAGACGAATTGTCACCTGGACATAGGAGTCAATGCAACACTATCTGATCTACTGTTAGTGTTAGACCAGTAGAACTGATTTCAATCAGACTGTCAAATTAGTCTTCCCAAACTTCATTGTGATTACCTTGCTATGCAGTTGTCTTGTCCACATAGACCAAGTCATGTGTGAGTTCAATCTCGAGTTGCATATTAATGGACGCAGTGTGTACATCTTCCCAAAACAAGCACGGCATAATGTCTGTCTCGCCACAATATCCATGGTGCTTCAATAGATTAAAAAGTTAAAATGTCATCATCCAAAACAGTTTACACTGATAAAACGTGATTCAATAAGAAACAAGAATGACCTCCCTTACTAATTAGAGTGATTTCCCTTAAAACCAATTCACTGAGTCGTGCCACGTTTGTTTACAATTTACACCAGATAGAAGCGGTTATTTTAATGGTATTTGACAACAGTTCTTTCAAATTGTGGCTAGATAAATGTGACATAGTTGTTATTGTTTATAAATAATTGGTCTGTTTGAAGCTGATATGTTTTAACAACCAAAAACTTTACATACCGTCAGTGTCGGACGTTTTCGAACATCATCCGTATAGCCTACATGTATTCGAAACCTGGAGACGCATTGAACGTGTTTCTGAATGTTTTTGCAGAGGTGAAAACGTGTACGCGAACGTGTTCACTTTCTCAAACTCCACACTGCCTCACATAGTGGTGTGACGAGAACGGGTTGTTAGCCATTTACGAACAGTTCCAAATGCATGCCATTTTTCGTAGGAATTTATGATGTTTCGCTCTCGAACGTGTTCGTCCCAGTCAGTTCGCCCCATACCAGTTTGCCCCCACAAAATATGTCCGTTCACCCCCAATGCATTACCAGTTCACCCCCATAAAAAAAAAGCACTCTAGGGATTGGTGTGTCTTAGCTAGGTATGTGGTCAACAGCAGGTTTATTATGTAATATTGCTACTGCTGTGACACTAGAGACACTAGGAGAGTCAAAATCCCATTGATTTAGGATGATGAAAATGTAATGTATTTCATCGAATCCATGACGTTTCGCCCCCCCCCCCCCAGCCAGTTCGCCCCCAGTCAGTTTGACCTGTTAGCCCCCAGTTTGACCTGTTCACCCCCAAGACGATTCACCCCCCCCCCCAACTGTTTGCCTGTTCGCCCCCAAATATTTGTCAGTTCGCCCCCAATTAGTTGTTACTTTTAAACAATTATTGTACTGTTTCTTTAGAAGATGTTAAAGTGTGTTCGTGTGTGTGTGTTTCTTTTCTTAGAGGGGAGGGGTTGTTGTCCTTCCACAATTTGGACTGATCATGAATCATGAGAATTGTAATAGGAGAAGCCATGTGTTTAGGGAAGTGACGTCACGTATCAGCATGCGCGCGCATCTGGTAGGCAGAAGTCTATCATAATGGCCATTAGTAACAAAGCGAACTAGCGTAGCGTGAATAGCAAAGAATGGCCAAAACGTGCTTAAATTACCGCTTGTAGCACGGGAACGCTATTCTACATAGCTCCTGTATGAAGGAGATACATGTACTCTTTCCACCCATAAAATTTGATGATTGACCGAGTTCAAAACTATAGCAAACTTCCTTTTTTTTTCTTTTTTTTTTCACCTGAATAAATATTTTTAGTCCATGTATTTTTAAAGCGTCTGGTCCATATTTCAAGTAAAGCATTACAAACGAGGGCGCGCACACACAAATAAAAATAAAATAAAACAAGTAGGCCTATATTTTTTATTTAAAACTGTTTAAAAGAAATAATTGGCCTACACTTTGTTAAAGGAAATTATTTCTTTAAAGAATTTTAAATAACCCATATATATATATATATAAATATATATATGCATATATATACATATACATATACATATACATATACATATACATATACATATACATATACATATACATATACATATACATATACATATACATATACATATACATATACACATACACATACACATTCATATATATATATATATATATATATATATATATATATATATATATATATACATATAGATACACACACACACATATATATATATGAACATTTGTTACAAATGAACCAGTAGACAATATATAGACAGTAGTTATATATATAACACATCAGACTTGTCTACTGGTTCATTTGTAAGGCTTTTCATCAACAATAAATTTAAGCAAGTATCTTATTAGAAAACTTTAAAAAAAACTTTAAAATTATTAATTTTATCAAGTCCTTTTTTATTTCTTAAACTTGCTGATATCGGATACATATTAACACATTGTATTAAAATGGAGGAACCTAAATTTAGTTTCTATACATGTTCCATGACCACACATACATTGCTCCCTCTAGCTACAGCGTCCCTTTTTAAATATTAGTACAGAACTTAACCTTTTAAACCGGATACATCTCAAATTTACTTGGTCCCTCACCTTTGCGGTTCCATCTTCAGAACATTTTGTAGCATTATTTTTTATATATATATATATATACACATAAAAATTGCCATTAATATTTTGATTGCCTAATCCCATGCAGGCCAGGACATAGTTTAATACGCAGTCGATCTAGGATTGATTCCTGTTGGTGGTCCTATAGGGCTATTTCTCATTCCAGCCAGTGCTCTACAACTGGTGTAACAAAGGCTACATTATTTATTATCCTGTCCGTGGGCTGATGCATATAAAAGATCCCTTATTGTTAATCGGAAAGAGTAATCCAGTGTGTGACAGCAGCAGGTTTCCTCCCTAATATTATCTGTGTGATCCCTAAACATGTCCGACTCCATATATCCGTAATTAAAATGACGAGTGCATTGTTAAATAAAAGATTCCTTCCTTTCAAATCTAAAACAGTGTCAGTTACCTTTGACAAGAGGCACAGTTTCAAAGGCTATCACTTTCAACCTGATTAATAAACCAGTTAAAACAACAAATTACTGTAAATGGTAACAATACAATGTTTTAATTTAAGACACATATTAACACAATGCAAATATCATTTGATCATTGGTTTATAATGATAATAGAAAAAGAAAATAATAAATATGTGTTGTCTATTGTTTCTCGATATAATTTTATTGATTTTGTAAAGTCTGTTTTTATTAGAAAATAGAGATCCTGGTAAAAAAAATATTAAATCCAAGTGTTATCAATGTCATCATCACATACTGAATAGCCCCAATAATATTGCACATGGTAGTTTGGAAAGTCAGTGAAAAAAGTTCTGGTATCCTTCTTATGCACAGAAACATGAGATACTGTAGAAAAGAATCGCTGAATCTGATACCAGTGTTCTCCTTAGCATCCCTTAATTCACCCTAAAACTTAAACTCCCTTAATTCACCGTGAAAGGCCCATTTTTCATTCAAGAGTTGCCGGTTCTCTTTTTGTCCATAAACTGGGATCACTGATACCTAGAAAAAAACATGAAAATTGGTAAATTTCTATGATATATAAGTATGAAAGTTTTATATTGTGTACATATTAGTACTAGTAACTATAGCATTTTTTGACTGTATCATGTAAGCCCAAGATGTTGGTCGAGGACATATATATATTGAATATTATTGAAATATTTGAATACACATAAATGTATTTGTGAAGACATATTGACATCTGTCACTGATGACAATAATACTTGTAAATACAATCAGCTCCCCTTTTCTTTCTTTATTTGCTGCAAACAAATTCAGATAACTTATATAATAAATGCATGTAACATAATTTATGTTTTTAATAAAATATGGTGGCTATCACCAACTTGTGGATCAATATCCAGTTTTATTATTATTATTATTATTTATTTATTTTTAATCCCAAACAAATGATTTAATACATCTGATATCCCACCCTGAAATGTTTATACCTTTTATTTTATTATTAAAAAATCAACTTACACATTACAAATACACCTGTGGATCACTTCTTCAATAAAAAAAAAGTAAAACATTATAATTAACATATAATATAATTAATAAATGGAAATATTTCAGAACATTTTCATATGAAACAATATATATATGCTTGATTGCACACACACACACAGCTCCCTGTTATTTAATTAAAAATATAAATACTCCAGCCACCTACATATTTTATGGCATAATACAATATAAAATATATTCAGATTTTTGTTTTACCCACTATAATGGATCTGTCAATACAAACAAAAAGTTACATAAAACGTTGTTTGTCGATTGACTGGGTAGGCCTACTGTTCACAGGGTATCTTTGTTTCCATGTCACAGTTTGGTGGGGGCTTTTATTATTATTATTTTAAATTTTATTATCTTTTCGATTTTTCATTTCAATAAATACTGACGTGTATTAGTATTACGAATGAATAACATACAACAAACCTTGTATAAAATGACGATCTCCGTTGTGGGATGGGCAAAGTTGATTGTTGTCAGCTTTAACTGTTCAATGTTTAGCTTCCACTGTATTTGATGAAACTAATTTCATAATCCTTACTACAGGACTTGTGCATCTAACAACAACGTATGAAATTACCATGACAAAATACCATTCATCAAAACTAGTCTACACTGATTTAATTGACGGAAACACATTCGATTGTTCATTACTACTAATGCCAGTATTGTCAACTGGTTTCTTGCCTACCAGCGCTCACGCGGTACCACGTGATCAAAACATGTGACGTCACCGTGGCTTCTCCTATACAGGGTTATATTTTTTTCAGATGTAATTAAACGTAGGGTGCTGAATAAGCGTAGACACTGACATTTTTTCACAAATTCACAAACCACATCATCAACATTTATTAAAACATCCATTCCTACCAGATATGATCTGTTTTAAGAAGAAATAAATAAAACAATGGTTAATCAGCTACATAACCTTGATGCTGATTATGCATATTCGGCTAACACCTAAGAGGGCTTTGAACAGCAATTCGATATGGCCTCTTGTGGTGAACATTATTCTAACAGGGATTATTGCGGGGGTTCTTTTGGCCACTAATTAGTAATCATGACTTTCCAGGCCAGGAACATGACCCGAACTGACTGAGGGTGAACTGGTACCTTTGTAGGGGCGAACTGGTTATATGCACGTGGGGGCGAACTGACATCCGGCTTGGGGGCGAACTGGCTTGGGGGCGAAACGTAAGAGGACGCCCTTTTGGAAAATCATGGAATCTTGAAATGTCCTGTAAATTTAGCAATGTTTCTTGATTGATGAATTATTGCCAGATATTGCCTATTGTTCATATTGTCAACATTAATTCCAGTTTCTTAACCTTCATCACTCTCATCCTCATCATCTGTTTCTTCCCAATTTTCACACGGTTCATCATCAGAACAGTTACATAAGTCTGTACAGTGAAGTCCATTTTTTCTGCATTTGCAACGGTTGTTTGCACACCGTGTCTGTGCACATGAACACTTCACCAGATGAGTCACTGCATCAGGAGCAGGAGGCAAGGAAGTCATCACTGGTTGGAAGTGTCCATCAACTAAATCCCAACCATAATGCTGAGGTTCTGGAAGCTCGGGGTTGGCCACTACATCATTGTACCAAACCATAGCCTGGTAATGAGCTCTCAAAATTGCAGGTATCAGTGCAGCCCTAGTTGGAGGTAGACCCTCAGATTCAGCTTGCTTTTTTTGGAACAGCCACCACCTCACATCTGCTACATTCGTCAGTTCTGTGAGAGGCAAATACAGCTTGCAGACATATGCTTCTAGAGCGGCAATTAAGGCTTCGGATGGTTTCTCCGATACACCAAGCTGTGCAAATGCCTACACTATATCATCACCTGCGTGAAGTTCTTGTAGCACTTTCCAGCATGTCATCTTCCCCTTGCCAGCAAATCTACCAGTAATGTCTGCTCCAGATAGTGCATGAAAACCCAGCAGTGCTGCAGTTTTGTTGGGACCAAGGGCATTGTAGATAGGTTGAAGTTGTATGACTCTACGTTTCTGGGCAATTCCTTGACAGAAATTTGGATAACGTCTGATAGCTAGGACAAGAACGTCAGTATCCGGAGAATGGATCCTAATTGAAGTGGCCCCATTTGATGTGGCGTCAACAGAATGAAGAATTAGCTTGGTGTCTGCCTCTTCCTGAATACTTGAAAGATTAACTTTTCTGTGAATGGCTTCTGCATGATCACCCCATGCTACTACAATATTCTTTCCATTTGTCAGGGCATGCGCTAGATCTTTGTGGGCTAGATATGCTGTGAGTTCATCTTTTGTCTTTATATGAGCTAGAAGATTGTGCATGCTAACTGTGGTGATTGATGTTGTATCTGTGATGTGATATGCTACAGCCTTGGTACCACCTAATCTTCTCTCACGCGTAGACGTTTTCAGTGATTCACCAATGTCATACCTGTCCAACACCAAATGAACTTCGTCATATTCGCTGTATCTCTGCCAATGTTTATCAATGAAGTGGTTTGCTAGATCAGAGCAGTTGGATATCCATTCTGGCTTGTTTAGTGATTGCAGATCAGCCATTCCATCGACAACTGCGACACGTTTGCAAATGGAGTCAGCTTGAGTATCATATTTTGGATCTCCCTCTGACACTTGTATGTCCTTTGGCAGGCCATCAAGAATCGACATCAAATCACTCTTTGATGTGGCATGGAGCATGTGTCTGCTGCAAACAGTGCTCGTGGTACGACAGATAATTCATAGGTTCCAACAACTTGCTTAAGATCAGTATCTCTAGCTTTGGAGACTACAAGCATGTGGGCAAAGAGTGCTCTATCTTCCTTGAGCTCCACAATTTTGTCCCCATCTTTTAGGGTAACCTTCTACCCTGCCGATGACACATCTGTAACTTAAGTTTCTTCATTGGAGCCCACAGATTCACATTATTTGTTACGATTCTCTCTGACACAAACTGTACAAATCTCTCCTCTCCAATCTCGATCCTCTTGTTGATACCTGCTTGGATCTTCTCAGGCAAAACAGCTTTGGTAACCATGTTTATCAGCTGGTCACATCCATCTGCAAAGGGATTGGTGAATTTGTCAGTGGTGTGTTTGAGATCCATAACATTCTTCTCCTGTTGCTTGACCTTTGCTTCTGTGAGCTCATGATGATGTTTCGCTTTGGTCTTGGGTAGATCAGCCATGTTCCTTGCTTCCTCTGCAAGACGTGCAAGCTCGGGTGCAACCAGGAAGAATTTGGTGCGGGCATATGGATTTAGTGTGATGCCAATACGGCCTCCAGCTACTTTCATCATCCGATTTACTTGCTCCAAGGCATGATGTGATCCAATAGCACAGAAAGGTACCATATTCTTGTTGACGACCCAGTTGCCTTCCATAAACTCTTCCCATACCTCAGTATCTGTTTGAGCTAAGGCTTTCATATCTCCCAAGTACACAGGAGTAAGGCATGCATAATTCAACTTGTCGTGAGCAAAGAAGTATTTTACAAAGACTTCTGTGGTGTCAAGATGAAGCTTCCAATCACCAGTCCGTACAGCTCTGATGTACATGAGCATTTCTAATACCATCTGCATATACTGACGAATGGCTCTGGCTAGTGGATTGTTTGTGACATGTTCATCAAATCTAAATCTGCTCATCTGGTTCACAATATCCAGTGATACAATAGTATGCATCATATCTGCATGGGCTTTTTGTATGTCTTCAACATTACCATTTTTGCAAGCCTGGTTGAGATGGTCCACCTTACGCAAATCTGTGTTGTCTTTAAAGAAAGCTTCTGCATAGAGTGTGAACAAAGCCTGTAGGGTAGTTAAATGTGCTGCAATACCCCTCTTGACATGTCGTCCCTCGAGAATCTGTTTCACGGTAGCTGAACCATATAAGTCCGCTTCAGTCCAACACAAATCTAGCCCACTATTGTCTATGTATGAGCCAATTGTTCGGAGATGAGCCATAACCATATGCAGTTCCCCAGGGTGGAGGATAAGGTGACTGCAATCCTCCCGAGCCATTTGAAGTTGTTTGGCTGGCTTGTATAAGCCCAAGTCAAGAGTTATCACTGTTTTGCGTTCTGGTCCAACAACCTTGGCAGATATGTCTTGTGCTTGCTTTAAGATTGTCAGCAGCGTCTGCCATTCATGAGCCGGAGCAGCCAGTAGTGGAGGTGTGTTAACACTTGTGAGAGTCATTGACTTACTCAAAAGAGAATTGTAAGCTGCCCAGCTTGGAATGTGGTATGCATGCGTTACTTCCTCTTGTTCTGTGCTGAATTGGGTTGTTTCACTAGAGAGAGCTTTCCCTAGCAGCCAAGCCATTTCATATCTGTAGTCCCTGCCTGCTTGTGGTTCTTTATTGAGAGCAAATGTTGGGTAAGCTGGGCTTGGTGGTTTGGGATTTGTTGGCATTGTGCAGGGAAGGAGATCAGTGACTGTTGAAGGTAGTTCCTTGATGGTCTTCATTTTGGCTTGGCCTGTGAGGTCTAACTTGGATGTTATATCCTCTGAATTATGCCTCTGGTACATTGCCATTACTGTGCCATGAAGTGTACGCTTTCCGTTTGGCGTATCCTCAGCAAAGTCAACATTGTCTACTGCAAAGAATATATGTCGGCCAGGAACAATGTTTGCAGGGATATAGACTCCATCATTTTCTTGCATTTTTTGTAGAACTGTATTAGCTATTTGAGTTTCTAGTTTTAGGAGTCGCTCGTATGCCACTGAAACACCAAAACCATGCAGAAGATTGATGACTTTTTTGTCCCTTATTGCTTGTCTTACAGCTACACCAATACCTAGCTGTTGTGGCATTTCATTGCGGTACCCAACTACATCAGATTTATGTCTTGTCTGACGATCTGAGAGATGATAATACACAGTACTCTGGGCAAGACTCTTTGCATGTTTATCTACTGCTGCTCTTTTGCCCTCAGACATGTCAGATGAGAGACTGGACTTTGTTCCTTGCAAAATCCACTGGAATAATGTATACAACTCTGTTGCTACATGTGCATCAGTTATGTCAGTTAGTGAGCCGCTGAAATTCCATCTTTCCGCTTTTGTGATCACTTGTCGGAGAATGATGGATGCTTCGAATAGTGTCTTCATGTCAGCTTCAATGTTCCTATTTTGTGATTCTGCTGTGATATGCACTGCTGCATCCCGGGAATCTTTTACACTTACAAGGTCAGATTCATTCCTTCGATTTGGGTTATGGAATTCTATACCAGGAATTTCACTTGCAATAAGATCTTTTACTTTTTTACGCGAACACACAGGATTCTCTACACAGTTAGCTGACCTAATATCCACATATGCAGTATGCAGATCAGACATTTTGAGAATCTCACCAGCAATCAGGGTCTCTTCAACCAGGCTTACGAACTCAATGTCGGCTGCTATTTCATTTGCTGCATTTGGAATTGATCTTTCTTGGCTTTGTTTGCGGAGAACATTGGTAACATGGGTCGTCCAACATTTGTTATGATACTGAATATCAATGGCATGTGCAT
>NC_054713.1:23204843-23339011 GCF_016097555.1 Gigantopelta aegis | reverse complement strand
CCTCCATCCTGATTTTAATCAGAGGCTGATAAAGTGTGTTTATGCCTACCTACTAACCAACCAACAATCTATGTTCCCCCTTTCCCTCTCCAGGATAAGGATGTTAATGAGGATGAGTGGAGGGTGTGTCCACACAGTTAACATGTTTGAACCTTCCAAACAATGCACATGCAAGAACAAAAACAAAACAAAACAACACAACCTCCGCTAAAATCATCTTTATTGGGGGAGCAACTAACAAAAAGGCGGGGCGAACTGACAAATAGTTGGGGGTCACACTGAGGGTGAACTGGTCACACTGAGGGTGAACTGGTCACACTGTTGGGGGTCACACTGGGGGTGAACTGGTCACACTGGGGGTGAACTGGTCACACTGAGGGTGAACTGGTCACACTGTTGGGGGTCACACTGAGGGTGAACTGGTCACACTGTTGGGGGTCACACTGAGGGTGAACTGGTCACACTGAGGGTGAACTGGTCACACTGTTGGGGGTCACACTGAGGGTGAACTGGTCACACTGTTGGGGGTCACACTGAGGGTGAACTGGTCACACTGAGGGTGAACTGGTCACACTGTTGGGGGTCACACTGAGGGTGAACTGGTCACACTGTTGGGGGTCACACTGAGGGTGAACTGGTCACACTGAGGGTGAACTGGTCACACTGTTGGGGGTAACACTGAGGGTGAACTGGTCACACTGTTGGGGGTCACACTGAGGGTGAACTGGTCACACTGAGGGTGAACTGGTCACACTGTTGGGGGTCACACTGAGGGTGAACTGGTCACACTGAGGGTGAACTGGTCACACTGAGGGTGAACTGGTCACACTGAGGGTGAACTGGTCACACTGAGGGTGAACTGACGGGGGGCGAACTGGTTATTGGGGCGAAACATCTTGTACCAGTTCTGTAGAGAGCAGGTCAATTGGTCAAATCTCCAACAAAAACAACTTGCTCCATCGGTTTGTCAACTGACCCCATACTGTTCAGTCAACTTGCCCCTGCATTTGACTAAACAGTGTAGGGCAAGTTGACTGAACATTGTGGGGCGTACACGTTTTCAGCTCTGCAAAACATTCAGAAACACGTTCAATGCGTTTCCATGTTTCGAATATATGGATGATGTTCGAAGACATGACACTGACAGTATCATACCGCAGTGTTCGAGATTAACGGTATCCCGATATCCCGATATCCCGGGGATACCAGAATTTAATTTTGGATACCAGACTTCAAGAACCCAGTATTCCACCGGGATACCATATAATACTAAATTCTCAGGTGGGATACCAGATTTTGAAATTTTAGTATCCAACTGGGATAATGGCCAAAATTTTTAATCTCGAACACTGATACCGTACTACGTAGTGTGTTTAGTCAACTCGGCCCAGTGATTTGTCAACTCACTCCACACTGTTTAGTCAACTTGCCCCTGTGGTTTGTCAACTCACTCCACACTGTTTTGTTAACTTGCCCCATGTTGTTTAGTTAACTCACCCCAAAAATTTTACCAACTCGCCCCACACTGTTTAATCAACTCGCCCCAGTGGTTTGTCAACTCACTCCACACTGTTTAGTCAACTCGCCCCAATGGTTTGTTAACTCACTCTACACTGTTTTGTCAACTCGCCACAGAAATGTTATCAACTTGCTCCACACTGTTTAGTCAACTCGCCCCAGTGATTGGTCATCTTGCTCATATTGCACTTTATTATGTTCAAAGTGAACTTAAATTAATATATTTGATTTGACGGAATTGCGTTTGTGTTTTGCCTATGACAAAAAAGGGGAAAAAAGCACTACTTGTTGACAACTGTCCTGCTTCAGTCAGTCATGTGGCCAAGAAATTGTACATTCCAACTATTTTTGTGGCAATAAACACACATGATCTTCAAAACAATATCGTCAATCGAGACTGCTTGTAATTTCTATTGTACACTAATTAAGGAAATAATTATGGGTACATAATCACAGACAACTTTAAAATATATCACAATTTATTGTTATTCCTTAAGTTTGTAAATGGCAATAGTCATGATAAACTGAGAATAATTATATAAGATACATTGATCATCATTATTAATAATAGATTATTCTTTATCGATATTAGGACCTCCCCAATTTGAGACCAATTTTATTTAACTTCTGGGTAATTTTGTTTTTAAAAATCAGAAAATATAACTTAAAACTCCAATTTAATTCGTATTAATTTTATGTTTTACTTTCAGGGAAGAGCAGAACCATGCAGAATAATCACCAGTACACATTAATGCATTAATGATCAAATTCATAAACTCAAAATTACAACAGATTGTGAAATTTTTTAGTTTCCCGCCCATTACTATGAAGAACATGAATGAATCGAGTCGACGCCGGACGAGAAAAGCATATGTGCAAGAACCTGTCCTTGAGAATGATTGTTTTTACCCCCACATTCCCTTGTCTGCAAACCTCCTGCAGGACAGCTCGGACGAACAAGAAGGTGCCGTCCACGACGGTTCCCTTAAAGGAGACTACGCAAACATAGCGCTGTTGATGTTTTTATACGTACTGCAGGGAATCCCACTCGGCTTGGCAGGAAGCATCCCCATGCTGCTGTCCAGTCGGAAAGTCAGCTACAAGGAACAGGCTCTGTTCAGTTTCGTCTACTGGCCGTTCAGTATGAAACTCGTCTGGGCTCCGTTAGTCGATTCCATTTACAGTTCGTGCTTTGGGCGGAGGAAGACGTGGCTCGTGCCAACGCAGTATCTCATAGGAATATTCATGTTTACCTTGTCGGGTCATGTCACTGATGTTCTAGGAGACTCGGACAGCACTGCGGAAGTTAATATTTTGTTGTTGACATGCATTTTCTTCATGTTGAATTTTCTCGCTGCTACACAAGATATAGCCGTCGATGGCTGGGCTCTGACTATGTTGTCACGGTAAGGTTGTAATACTGCATCTGTAATGGTTACCATCACAGTGTTAGTATTTTGGATTTAAATTTTTTTTAAACTTTATGATTTGAAAAAAAAATTAGACCATGTATAGGGATGTGATTTTTCAGCTTTGTATCGCATTTTTAAATTTTTAAATTTTAATTTGAAAATTTGTTTTGCATAACGTAGAGCTTTTACAAAGTAGAAATAATTGATCTGATATGCTGAAAACTTACATAATTTATGATCTGCAAGTACTGTGTATAATATTTTGGCTTTTTAAGATCACTTCAGCTTTTTTTTTTTTAAGAAGTTATGATCACATGATTTTTTAATATTAAAGTAATTTTTAAGTAATATCATTATGTATTACATGTATATATAAATTATAAGTGTGCAGTATAGCTGATTTCAGAGAGTACTGTCAGGAAGAAACTGTGACAGACCTACCACCTGAAGTGTAGCAGTATAGCTGATTTCAGAGAGTACTGTCAGGAAGAAACTGTGTGACAGACCTACCACCTGAAGTGTAGCAGTATAGCTGATTTCAGAGAGTACTGTCAGGAAGAAACTGTGACAGACCTACCACCTGAAGTGTAGCAGTATAGCTGATTTCAGAGAGTACTGTCAGGAAGAAACTGTGACAGACCTACCACCTGAAGTGTAGCAGTATAGCTGATTTCAGAGAGTACTGCCAGGAAGAAACTGTGTGACAGACCTACTACCTGAAGTGTAGCAGGCTGAAGAATTACTGTGTTTTGTTTAACAACACCACTAGAGCACATTGTTTAATTAATTGGCTATTGGGTGTCAAACATTTAGTAATTTTGACACGTAGACATCGGAGGAAACCTGGTACATTTTTCCTAATGCAGCAAGGGATCTTTTATATGCACTTTACCCACAGACAGGAAAGCACATACCACAGCCTTTGACCAGTTGTGGTGCACTGGTTGGAGTGACAAATACCCTGCAACACAAGCACCTCAAGCGAGCACTCAACCGACTGAGCTAAGTCAAATTTATGAGTGGTGAAAACTAAATTTCATTTTAAAACACAATTTACATAAATGAACTTGATAACTTTGAAAGACTGACATCATGTTATAAGTGATGGTAGGTGTCACATTCAGCTGTAGTGCTGGCCTTGTTTTGGAAATGCGGATATGGCCTGACCTGCACTGATCTCCTCAAGCAGAAGATGTATTGATACCCAGCTGGTGAAAAGGTTTTGTTATGTGTAATAATTGAAGCCCAGGTAGAACATGCAATAATAAATGTACCACACATCTCAAGTACAGAAAGAAATACAGTAAAGTACTCTTATCATGGACCGAAAAGGACCATAATAATTAGTTCGTTATAGCAGTAGTTTGTTGTACACATTTGCATAAGTTAGCTAGGCGTATGGGCTCCAATTTTTGTATGGGGGCAGGATGGCTATTGCCCGAATTAACCGAAAATGCCAGAATCGGGATTAATTTTACTCACAAAGAGTACTACCAAAGAGCTATATATGATTGCTAATGAATCACTACACATTTTTACATAGATTACAACTAATTTTGGGGGTAGAATGATGGAAATACATGGTAAAAAGGTCTCAAGTTAGCAGATTTTGCCCGAATATCTATAATTTTTGCCTGAATTTGAGGTTTTGCCCCCCCCCCCCCCCCATAATCTCATATGCTTATGTAAGTTAGTTATTAATGAATAGGGAGATAAAATGGGACTTTACGATCAGTTTTAAGCAGTAGTTCGTTGTAAGTGTACTTGACTGTATACTGAAGGAAACAAGTAAAGAAACCCACTAGACAAAATGCTTTATACCTAGTACTAGCAACATAGTCAAACAGGTTGCTGAGTCATTGCTAAAGAAACACCAGGAAAAGTTTTGTTTAAATTTTTGATTAATTAGCAACTTTTGCTATTAGTTCAAAAATTTATTAGCTACTTGTAGTTGATGCTAAATTTCACAAAATTATCTGTTAAATTTCAAAACTTGTAGAAACACAGTTATTTCCTAACAAAATGGTTTGAGAATTGTGTAACAATTTTTGAAACGTGTGTAATCAGTCGAGAGGCCTGGACATTTCTTTTGTTCTAAGTATTTGTAGCAAGTAGATAAACTTTACTAGATAATAACATACATGTATTCATAAATTTCTGATCCCCGTCGGTGGACCCATTGGGCTATTTCTCATTCCAGCCAGTGCTCCACAACTGGTGTAACAAAGGCCCTAGTATGTACTATCCTGTCTGTGGGATGGTGCATATAAAAGATCTCTTGCTGCTAATTGAATAGAGTAGCCCATGAAGTGGCGACAGCGGGTTTCCTCTCTCAATATCTGTGTGGTCCTTATCCATATGTCTGACACTATATAACCGTAAATAAAATGTGCTGAGTGCGTCATTAAATAAAAACTATCCTTCCTTCATAAGTTTCTGATAGCATGTTGTTCATGTTGACGTTCATTAAAATGTGATTAATTTTTTTAAGGAAAAATGTTGGATGGGCCAGCACATGTAATTCTGTTGGACAAACGACTGGTTATTTTCTTGGAAATGTTGTTTTCCTGGCCCTGGAATCGGCGGAATTCTGCAACAAGTATCTCCGGTTTGAACCTCAGCCTGTGGGGATTCTTACACTGGCAGGTTTGTTGAATGGGCTTGTTTTATCTGGAGATAAGTAATTTTTAACATGCATTTTTTTTTTTTTTTAATTTCAACTTATTTTCGTGCTTATATCCAATTATGGTTCAAGCATGCTGTTCTGGGCACACATCACGGCTGTCTGTCCAGGACAGTGGGTTAGGTGTTAATTGTTAGTGGTTAGAGAGAGAAAAGAGGGTGTAGTGGTCTTACACCTACCCAATGAGTCGTTAAAACTCACTCTGGGTGGGAGCCAGAACCAGGCTGTGAACCCTGTACCTACCAGCCTTATGTCCGATGGCTTAACCATGACACCACCAAGGCCGGTAACAACATGCATGCACCTGATTAGCTTAATTTACATGTCACTGGTATAAATCATGCATTGTTTATCAATGATATGTGTGTACTGTCTTTTAGAAACCAGCTGACAACATTTACTCATTTCAAGAAACTCACTGATTATGATACATAAAAGTTTGTTTTGTTTAACGACACCACTAAAGCACATTGATTTATTAATCTTCAGCTATTGGATGTCAAACATTTGGTAATTTTGACATAGTATAGAGAAAAAATATCTTTTAACTAGATACGGTTGATATTTTACATAATATGTATATTAAAAATGAATAGCGAATTCTATTTATCCTATAACACTTCGAAAATAATATTTTAATTTGATATTTAGTAAATGACAGTTGTAAAGTTGATGTGAAGCACTTTAACTAAATCTTACCGAAATATAATGCTCAGGTTTTGTTGTCACGTAAACATATGAACCATTAATTGACAGCAATAGGTACAGGGCAATTCCATGATGAAGCGGACAAAGACTAAAAATTTAAATATCAATAATTTTAATGAATGAATGTGTTTTGTGATCAGCAATATGCTGAAGTTCTTGGATAAAAAACCCAAATTGTCGTTGAGGTTGTTGCCAAAAAGATATCGCATGTTGAATAGGTGCCTATTATTTTGACAAATAAATACAATAAAAACATTTTTTAAGGCCATAATACATAAATTATGCTTTATACAATCAAATACATGTTGCATATATGTAATAGCATAATACCTACATGTTACACCCACTGCAGTTACATAATATGATATGTTATGTTTGTAATTCTTGGTCAAATAGACCACCTAGCACAATGTAACACGAGTAACCGAAATAGCTTTCTGATGTTTCTTTCAATAAAAGTTAACATTTAAAAACTGTTATGTTTCTTTAAAATCAATTTTTTTAGCCATTACCAAATAGCAGACAGATTGTAACGCGAGTAACCAACTATTTTGATAACCAAAAATGTATTAATTGTACAATTTGAAAAAAAATAGCTATACACCAATATATCCACTTTTATCTTAGCTGTTACAGTATGAGGAGACATTTGATTGTAAGTGTGTTCATTTTTGGTTATGTCCTTTTTTTGTAACGCGAGTGACCGATGTTTACGCATTCACAGTATAAAAACTATTCATCATAATAAAGAAAATAAGTGTTGAATGTATAATTATTAATCCTGAGCAAATCAAAAGAATAGTATGGTAAAAATGTAACGCGAGTAACCGTGGAATTGCCCTACAGTGTATTACTAGTCTTTTGCCTAGAAATTTGGCAAGGCATGGTATACAAAACACTTTGGGGGAAATGTTCACCATTTTCAGGGCACTTTTTTAGCATTAAAGACAAAACAATAATTGAAATAAACATAAATGTAATTAATGTTCTTGCTTTAATAAATGAATGGCAAAATATATAACAGAGATATTTTTATTAATTAATAATACATTTTTTTTAGTGTTTTATCAAGGCAATTTTAGAATTAATTATTAAAAAGGCTTTTTTTAATCTCAGTGCAGCATGGCACTGATTAAGGCAAGATGGTGCTAGACTAGTGAGGCATGGTGCTGCACCATGCTAAAACAAGCTAGGGAAAACACTAATTACATGTAATTTGTAAATATTATTACACCATAATATTAAATGGGTTTATGACATGGATAGCAAAACTCTCAGAATGCTGTTTTATTTTCAGGCTTCTTATATTTTTGGGGAATCGTTTTCTTTGTAACCACGACATTGGTTTGGATATTAAAGAAGGAGTCCGATGACCTTGATATGGATCCTGACCAAGGCATTGTTAACACGTACAAGACATTGTACAAGGTCATGAAGCTTCCTGCCGTGCTGTCATACTGTGGCATCCTACTCACCTGTAAGGTATGAACTTGTTAAACACACCTGTCTCTCTACTCACCTGTAAGGTATGAACTCATTAAACACACCTGTCTCTCTACTCACCTGTAAGGTATGAACTCGTTAAACACATCTGTCTCTTTACTCACCTGTAAGGTATGAACTCGTCAAACACACCTGTCTCTTGTTACCTTTCCTCACCTGTAAGGTATGAACTCATTAAACACACCTGTCTTTCTACTTTGTAAGATATGAATTCGTTAAACACACCTGTCTGTTACCTGTACTCACCTGTAAGGTATGAACTCATTAAACACACCTGTCTTTCTACTCTGTAAGGTATGAACTCATTAAACACACCTGTCTTTCTATTCTGTAAGGTATGCAAGGTATGCAAGGCATAAAATTCGTGTGGTTTTAGTGTTTGCACAAACAATTTTCTCAGTGATTCAGATACAAATAAAAAGGTTAACTGGCAACGATAATCAAATGAGAACAATAGTCTGAACGAAAGGGGGATTTCCTGGAAGCTTTGAGCTTCCGGGTCTGAACGGAAATATTCATCGTTCGTGTCGATATTGGTTTTGCATAACCGACAGACGAACGACAAAATTGTTCGTGCCAAATTTTATGCCCTGGATATGAATTTGTTAAACACACCTGTCTCTTACCTGTACTTACCTGTAAGGTATGAACTCATTAAACACACCTGTCTTTCTACTCCTCTGTAAGGTATGAACTCATTAAACACACCTGTCTCTCTACTCACCTGTAAGGTATGAACTCATTAAACACACCTGTCTCTACTCACCTGTAAGGTATGAACTCGTTAAACACACCTGTCTCTCTACTCACCTGTAAGGTATGAACTCATTAAACACACCTGTCTCTCTACTCACCTGTAAGATATGAACTCATTAAACACACCTGTCTCTCTACTCACCTGTAAGGTATGAACTCATTAAACACACCTCTCTCTACTCACCTGTAAGGTATGAACTCGTTAAACACACCTGTCTCTCTACTCACCTGTAAGGTATGAACTCGTTAAACACACCTGTCTCTCTACTCACCTGTAAGGTATGAACTCGTTAAACACATCTCTCTTTACTCACCTACCGGCATCGGTGGCGTCGTGGCAGGCCATCGGTCTACAGGCTGGTAGGTACTGGGTTCGGATCCCAGTCGAGGCATGGGATTTTTAATCGAGATACCGACTCCCAACCCTGAGTGAGTGCTCCGCAAGGCTCAATGGGTAGGTGTAAACCACTTGCACTGACCAGTGATCCATAACTGGTTGAACAAAGGCCATGGTTTGTGCTATCCTGCCTGTGGGAAGCGCAAATAAAAGATCCCTTGCTGCCTGTCGTAAGAAGAGTAGCCTATGTGGCGACAGCGGGTTTCCTCTAAAAAAAAAACAGTGTCAGAATGACCATATGTTTGACGTCCAATAGCCGATGATAAGATAAAAAATCAATGTGCTCTAGCGGCATCGTTAAATAAAACAAACTTTACTTTACTCACCTGTAAGGTATGAACTCGTCAAACACACCTGTGTTTCTACTCTGTAAGGTATGAATTCATTAAACTCACCTGTCTCTTACCTGTACTCACCTGTATGGTATGAACTCATTAAACACACCTGTCTCTCTACTCACCTGTAAGGTGTGAACTCGTCAAACACACCTGTCTCTTGTTACCTGTACTTACCTGTAAGGTATGAACTCGTTAAACACACCTGTCTCTGTACTCACCTGTACTCACCTCATGAGGCTACAAACCAGATACCCTGTAGGAGACTTAAAGACTGTAGTACTGTAATGATAACATTAAAGAGGCAGGTTGAAGCATATATGTACATGTCTATTGTTTAACTATTTACTGTAATTCACCTTATTTTCTGTCCCCAGGTCTTGGCATTCTTCAATATCCCGCAGATGCTAATCAAGATCACGTAAACTCGAGTCTCAGGTTTCTATTATGTTATTAGTTTACATATAAAAGTGTTCTGTCTCTCAGTTTTTCATAATTAAAAAAAATATGTATATATATTTTTCACTGATTTGTATTCCACAGATTGGGTTTGCGGCTGCCGATGCACTGACTGGTTTGAAGCTGATTGAGGCCGGGGTGCGGAAGGAGACGTTGGCGCTGTTTGCCGTTCCCATGGTTCCCCTTCAGATTGTCCTCGCGCTCGTTATCAGCAAATACACGGCTGGTCCGCGGCCACTCGCAGTGTTTCTGAAGGCCATGCCATACAGGTATTGTCTCATCTGTTGTTATCTGTGGAAATAATACATCAACTCTGCGTATTAAAGATGGTGAGGGAAGTATATGACTTAATTAGTGTTCAGAATAGTACAAACTAATATATATTGGAGGAAAATATAGTAGTAAATAGAAACATTATCATGCCCCAGTAAAATAGAATATTTGGCCAGCAGATAGAAGTTATCTCCCTTTAAGATTTGTAAATGTTTGCAGCTGATTGGGTCAGGATTGAACCCTCCCCCCAAACAGATCTGAACCAGTGTCAATCATGACTGATGTATCAAAAACCATGGTATATGTTGTCCTGTCTGCAAGTACATATGAAAGATCCCTTGCTGCTAATGGAAAAGTAGGTCCTTGGTAAAGGTTCACTAATTATTTTATTTTGTTGTCGATACTATCTGGCAATCGTAAACTGTCCTCTTAAGACAGGTGCCTGATTAGTAGAGTGGGTTACTTGAACAGGTTTGATGATGTATTCTATATTACTAGAATCAGTGGTCCATACATACGTTTTTAAAAATCTTTTTCTTTTATTTTAGAGTTCTGCTTGGAATAATTTATGCACTGGGAGTGAACTGGGCATACAAAGTCCAGGTGGTGCCGGGTGAATTCCCTTGGTACTTCTATGCTGTCATTCTCTGTATATACGCTATCCATCAGGTACAAATTACAAAGTATACATTGTGTTTTCTGTTGGACAGGATGGATCATATGTTCAATGTTTAAGAGGGCAGGACGTAGCCCAGTGGTAGAGCGCTCACCTGATACGTCAACCCATTCGGCTGTTTCTCGTTCCAGGCAGTGCACTATGACTGCTATATTAAAGACCATGGTATGTGCTGTCCTGTGTATGGGATGGTGCATATAAAAGATCCCTTGTAGCTGAGTAGTTACTAATGATAAAATGCAGCGAGTTTCCTCTCTAAGACTCAGAAATATCAAATGTTTGACATCCAATAGCCGATGTTTAACAAATGAGTGCTATAGTGGTGTCGTTAAACAAAACAAACTGTAACTTTTCAATGTTTAAGCTATAAATGTACTTGTAACAATATTTAGCAACAACTTGCTAAAGCTTATGGCAAATGAAAATTATTTCACTTGGGGCATAAAGAACGAAATAAAAATGAAATCATGTTTAATATCATATATACATTTATTACCCATGTGGGTTGAACAACATATCCGAGTTAATAAAATCTGTATGAAGCACACATGTAATAACACTATGGCATGCCTTAGCAGAACCTACAGCACATTTGATTGGTTAAAAATTACTTTCCCAGGTAACTACATGTAGGTTGATTGGACTACAAACACTTGTATGTTTCTTTATTTTGAAAACGTAAGTAGGGAAATTATGATGTCAAATACTGATATACATAAATCTCAGTTGAGGTTTCACAAATATCTGTAGTCGTGTACTTGAATATCAAGTCATGGGAGTGCAGAGAGCTATGACTAGGAACGATGATGTCGCTTACCAAAATGTCATCATCTCCCTCTAGTTATGTTTGAAATATTTTGACACCTTATTACTCTTTAAAATAAATGGATAATAAAGATATTATTATAAAACTTGCATGTGAGTTGTGCTGATTTTACAAAACTTGTGTCAGGAGTGATGTATTACCATCCCTTTCATTTGGGCAATACAAGAATCCTGACACTGGTTTCATAAAATCAGTATGACACATGCTCATATCAGGGCTTGTAGAATTTTTTATATAAAATCCACTGGCCATGGGATCAGTGATTTTAAAAATTGACTAGCCACAATTAAAAATTCACCAGCCCTATTGTACTTGAAGTTAATACAATTTTACTAATAGTAATAATGTCACCTAAAGAGAGATATAGAGTATTAAGATTGGTAGGTGGGGGCAGGATATTCATATTTACAAAATAGGACTTAAATGCAGCAGTTGACAACTTGGTTTTCACTAGCCATCGGGCATGGCAATAGTAGTTATTTACTAGCCCAACATTGAATATTATTAGCCATGGGAGTGGGGCTACCATAATCTAGAAGCCCTGTACATAATAATCTCTATATATGCAGAGCTTTAGATCTCATTAATTTGAGGACAGCAGGCGTTTTGTGTGTTCTGAGCACGGCAAGGTCCTTTTAGTGCGTATTCTAATACAACTTTCATATAAGCCTTTTTTCCATTGGTTAATTTTCATGATAAATCGGACGATAGATGTATACTGTCATGGGCAACCAGGATTTATCATGATGACAAAATTCCAAAAACTCGTGTTTTCATTAGTATTTTAATTCCGCGTCTTCCATTATATTTAAATGTCGATATAAATAATTTTCAACAAAATTACTAACATGAAAATGATGTTATTGTTACTATTTTGTTATTATTTCGTACCATTGTAACTTTTAACACTTCGTTAGCAGCAATGAACGTGCACCCACCCACCCCATGTAAGGTCCGGTCACCAGTATGTGTCTTGTGGTCTGCTCTTCTAGTTTGTGTTCTCAAAAGGGTGCAAGCAGGTTCATCAGAAATAGTTATATCACAATCTTAAGTACCTTATTTTTGTTTAGAACATACTTTTTGTGACAATAAAATTGATAAAGAAGACAAGATGAAAATGACTTGATTTTTAAACGCAATTTTAAACATTAACTGCTTCTATAAAACGTTTGAAAATAATACTTACCCTTTAGTAAATACAGATTATTTTATGTATTTATATAAACTTTAAGTGAAAATACCGTAGCAAGTTATAAACTTGTAGACCTACCCCATCAACGTGGTTTTTGTACAAAATTAAACCAGGCGAATTCCTCGAAATAATTCACTATGAGGTTGAAACACCGCTCACAAATGTAAAGTCCAATCATATCCATATGTCTTGCAACAGAAATTAACAGCCAACGAAAATATTTCTTTTAGTGTATCCTATATTACAATAAATCATGTTCAAAAGACAGACTACAATGCTGATACATTTGTCATTTGGTTCGCTCCTAAGTTAGTGACGTCATGTGAAGAGAACGAAAAAACATATTGCGTCATAATTTTACTTACTACAAGCGTTTTCATTGAATATCGTAAGTAAGGAGAATAGATAATTAATTTGTTTTATATTTGTGGGATTTCTTTAATAAAAACACAATAAAATGTCTTACAGATATTCATAATAGGTGTAGTATTAGAATAGGGATAATATCACTTTGTTTCGTTGTTCACTATAAGGATTTATCACAAAATTTGGATTTAGGGACGAGATGAAGTTGAGTCCCTAAATCCAAATTTTTTGGATAAATTGGATAAATCCTTATAGTGAACAACAAAACACAGTGATATTATCCCCTAAATGTAAATAACGGCTGATAAGGAGTTGTACATATTCAGAAATGCATTTCTCGTTATTTTAATTTAATTACTGCTCAAAATGTTTTGAGGTTAGTATATTTGTACTTAATTTGGGCTTGCTTATTTTGGGCATACTTATAGTGCACACCTTGTATTGCCTCAGCTTGCTGCAATCTAAATATGTAATAGCAATTCAGTTTTCATGCTAAATAGTTGGTCAGTTATGTATCTAAAACACATGCAGGGAATGTTTTGTTCCGTATTGTGTTACAATTTAGAACACAAATTTCAGAGAATGTTACACAATTCTCAAATGTGAAATGGATTTTGTTTCTTGTTTTCTGCAGGTGTTTGTTTACAGTATGTTTGTGGCCACGATGGCATTTGCAGCAAAGATCAGCGACCCAGCCATTGGGGGAACGTACATGACCCTTTTGAACACACTCTCCAACTTAGGTGAGATTCTTGCAGTGTAACAGTAATCAATAGAGGTAACAGCTTCAGTTAACATTATTTGTATTATATGCACCAGTTTCTTGTACATGCTGGGGCTGGGACATAGCTCAGTGGTAAAGCAGTCGCCTGGTGCTTGATCAATCCCCGTCAGTGGCTCATTGAGCTATTTCGCATTCCAGCCAGACCACCACGACTGGTATACAGGGATGTCAGAGCTACGTGTAAATGCGCTTTTCCATTTTGTCTAAAAAACCAAAAACATGATGTTCAATACTGTTGACCACACATGGTTCATTTGCATGTTTTCACGGTTTCAAGTTTATGATGTGTACCTTATATTATAAGTTATAACCAGTTTAGATTTGTTAGCATTTAATGCAATTTTTGGCAGTTCCAGGGGTTGCAAACAACAATTTTCCTTCAGGGGCCCTTGAGCAGCCCCTGGACCCCGGTTGCCGTAAGCTTTTTTGTTCCAGCCCCTCTCACATCCCTGGGTATATCAAAGAACATGGTATGTGCTATCCAGTCTGTGGGATGGTGCATATAAAAGATCCTTGCTACTAATGAAAAATTTAGCAGGTATCCTCTCTAATACTATGTCAGCATTACCCAGTGTTTGACAATCAGTAGCCAGTGATTAATAAATTAATGTGCTCTGCCAGCGACAAAAAATCTATAGTATAAGACATAAGTTCAAGTTAGAATGTGTTTTACATCTGAGGGATCTTTCACAATTATGATCATGTTACCTGGGACTGGAGAGGTAATGCCAGTTTACGCATTTAAATGAAAATGAAAAATGTGGAAACAAATATTGCTGTTAGCACCTACATTTTTAATGGGAGAGAGGAGACAGAAAAAGTACCCATTGCCTTCTTGTCGGAATGTCGATAGCTGTTGTCAGTCCCAAACAAATGTTACACAAGAGAAACACTTGTTCTTTGTTAGATTCGTACATTATTTATTGCTTCTTTTATTAATGTTAGTAAAGTGAGTAAAATATTTGTATTGTTCTAATATTATTAATTTAAAAGTGAGTATAATAAGTATGTAATATTTTTATTATTCTAATTAGCTAAGCTAACAATTTCAAAGTTTATGTTAAATGATTCTAAACCTATCAAGTGTCAAGTCATGAAACCATAACTAACAAGATGTAAATTTAACACAAAGCCTTGTTGTTGTGTAGGCTGGAACTGGCAAGTCATGAAACCATGTAACTAACAAGATGTAAATTTAACACAAAGTCTTGTTGTTGTGTAGGTGGGAACTGGCAAGTCATGAAACCATGTAACTAATAAGATGTAAATTTAACACAAAGCCTTGTTGTTGTGTAGGAGGGAACTGGCAAGACATGAAACTGTGTAATTAACAAGATGTAAAATTAACACAAAGTCTTGTTGTGCAGGAGGGAACTGGCAAGTCATGAAACCATAACTAACAAGATGTAAATTTAACACAAAGCCTTGTTGTTGTGTAGGCGGGAACTGGCAAGTCATGAAACCATGTAACTAATAAGATGTAAATTTAACACAAAGCCTTGTTGTTGTGTAGGAGGGAACTGGCAAGACATCATGAAACCATGTAAACTAAGTCAAAACCATAACTAACAAGATGTAAATTTAACACAAAGCCTTGTTGTTGTGTAGGCGGGAACTGGCAAGTCATGAAACCATGTAACTAATAAGATGTAAATTTAACACAAAGCCTTGTTGTTGTGTAGGCGGGAACTGGCAAGTCATGAAACCATGTAACTAATAAGATGTAAATTTAACACAAAGCTTGTTGTTGTGTGGGCGGGAACTGGCAAGTCATGAAACCATGTAACTAATAAGATGTAAATTTAACACAAAGCCTTGTTGTTGTGTAGGCGGGAACTGGCAAGTCATGAAACCATGTAACTAACAAGATGTAAATTTAACACAAAGCCTTGTTGTTGTGTAGGCGGGAACTGGCAAGTCATGAAACCATGTAACTAATAAGATGTAAATTTAACACAAAGCCTTGTTGTTGTGTAGGCGGGAACTGGCAAGTCATGAAACCATGTAACTAACAAGATGTAAATTTAACACAAAGTCTTGTTGTGGTGTAGGCGGGAACTAGCAAGTGTTGTGTAGGCGGGAACTGGCAAGTCATGAAACCATGTAACTAATAAGATGTAAATTTAACACAAAGCTTGTTGTTGTGTAGGCGGGAACTGGCAAGTCATGAAACCATGTAACTAATAAGATGTAAATTTAACACAAAGCTTGTTGTTGTGTGGGCGGGAACTGGCAAGTCATGAAACCATGTAACTAATAAGATGTAAATTTAACACAAAGCCTTGTTGTTGTGTAGGCAGGAACTGGCAAGTCATGAAACCATGTAACTAACAAGATGTAAATTTAACACAAAGCCTTGTTGTGTAGGCAGGAACTGGCAAGTCATGAAACCATGTAACTAATAAGATGTAAATTTAACACAAAGCCTTGTTGTTGTGTAGGCGGGAACTGGCAAGTCATGAAACCATGTAACTAACAAGATGTAAATTTAACACAAAGCCTTGTTGTTGTGTAGGCGGGAACTGGCAAGTCATGAAACCATGTAACTAACAAGATGTAAATTTAACACAAAGCCTTGTTGTTGTGTAGGCGGGAACTGGCAAGTCATGAAACCATGTAACTAACAAGATGTAAATTTAACACAAAGCCTTGTTGTTGTGTAGGCGGGAACTGGCCGAGCACTCTCGCTCTGTGGCTTGTTGACAGTCTCACGTGGAAGAGGTGCTCCAGCTCTGGGGACAGTTGTAACAGCCCACCAGATGTCCAAGTAAGTGTTGTGTGAAGATTGTAATCAATACATTCATCAAATTCATGTTTAACCATGTTTTTTATGTTCCATCAATTATGTTTTCTAGGTGTACATGTATATTGTAAATATATTTATTTACCAGAACAGATTAATTAACATAGTTTTGAGAATTTATATTTAAGAAAAAATAGTTTACTGTGGTAACCTGGTATTTGAAAGAGTGATTACCCAAGGTGCAGTGGGTAGTAGGATATATATCAGTTGGTCAATTTCTCCCCACACCCCATACCAACCATTGCCTCATGATTGATATATCATTTGTCCCCTCACCCCATACCAACCATTGCCTCATGATTGATATATCATTTGTCCCCCCACCCCATACCAACCATTGCCTCATGATTGATATAACATTTGTCCCCCCACCCCATACCAACCATTACCTCATGATTGATATATCATTTGTCCCCCCACCCCATACCAACCATTGCCTCATGATTGATATATCATTTGTCCCCCCACCCCATACCAACCATTGCCTCATGATTGAGATATCATTTGTCCCCCACCCCATACCAACCATTGCCTCATGATTGATATATCATTTGTCCCCCCACCCCATACCAACCATTGCCTCATGATTGATATATCATTTGCCCCCCCACCCCATACCAACCAATGCCTCATGATTGATATATCATTTGCCCCCCCACCCCATACCAACCATTGCCTCATGATTGATATATCATTTGTCCCCCCACCCCATACCAACCATTGCCTCATGATTGATATATCATTTGCCCCCCCACCCCATACCAACCAGTGCCTCATGATTGATATATCATAAATATTTGTTTATTACCCATATAGGCTCAAATATCCTGTGTACTATTTGTTTGGTAAATGCACTTTCCGCAGATTGTTTCTACAGCCACCATTTGGCTGACTTAAAAATGACGTTTGGTTGGTTGTTCGCTACAACAGGAACTTCACTTTCATTCATATATTATTTTAATGTTTTTATTCATGAGTCAGATTACACCTGTTATACTATCTACAGAAGTATGCATTTTGACTCATTTATTGCATACACATGGCATGGAATGAGGAGCAGCGTTAACAATATAGAAAAATAATAATTTTTGATAAACTCACAGTAACTGTCGTATTATTTTGTATTGTAAAAATGTATCTGTAAAAAGAAAGCCATTGTTTTATGACATTACGAGGCAGGACATAGACCAGTGGTAAAGCATTTGCTTGATGCACGGTTGATTTGGGATCGATCCCCGTCTGTGGACCACGACTGGTATATCAAATGTGGTATGTACTGTCCTGTCTGGGATGTATAAAAGATCCCTTGCTACTAATGGAAAAATGTAGCAGGTTTCATCTCTAAGACTATATGTTAAATTATCAAATGTTTGACATTCCATAGCTGATGATTAATAAATCAATGTGCTCTAGTGGTGTTGTTATACAAAACAAACAAACAAACAAACATTTACATTACATCCTGTAATGTGCATGTGGTTACGATGACGTGATGGCATAATGGAATTGTTGCATTCACTCAGGATAGATTGTTTGTAAGTCCTCGTAGCTCATTAGTTATTCTCAGAATACCAGGTGAGTGATAAATCTCTCTCTCTCTCTTTTATTTCCTTTGACTGTATAAAGAAATTTCTCTTGTTTGTTTTTGTACAGGCCTGCAAAGCAGCTGGTGGCAGCTGTGTAACGAGCATTGACGGGTATTATATCGAATCTGCATTCTGCGTTGTAGTAGGACTGCTGTGGATAAAGTGGAAGGCCAACAAACTGCGACATCTCGACACGTTGGGCTTAAGTGAATGGACTTGCAGATGACCAAAACATTGCACACACATAATTTAGTTGTTTAATATTTTTCTTTATTTAAATGTTTAGTTTTTGTTATATTTTTGTATGTTATATGGAATATTTTATGGGCTGATGAAAAATGTACATCACTCTTTAAGCCCACCTCGCACAATAGTGATATTCAAACTGACAGCATACACAATCACTTCCATTGAATTACCATTTACAAACGCCCACTAATGCTGTCACGTTATTCCAGTCACTCAAAAAGCAGCTTTTTGCGGCTCTAATGCATATAGAAAGTCCAGTTGTAATGTCAGTGTTATAATATGTTAGGTATTCTAAGCCCAGTTGTAATGTCAGTGTTATAATGTGTTAGGTATTCTAAGCCCAGTTGTAATGTCAGTGTTATAATGTGTTAGGTATTCAAAGCCCAGTTGTAATGTCAGTGTTATAATACATTAGGTATTCTAAGCCAAGTTGTAATTTTCTGTGTTATAATATGTTAGGTATTCTAAGCCCAGTTGTAATGTCGGTGTTATACTATGTTAGGATTCTAAGCCCAGTTGTAATGTCGGTGTTATAATACGTTAGGTATTCTAAGCCAAGTTGTAATGTCAGTGTTATAATATGTTAGGTATTCTAAGCTAAGTTGTAATGTCAGTGTTATACTATGTTAGGTATTCTAAGCCCAGTTGTAATGTCGGTGTTATACTATGTTAGGTATTCTAAGCCCAGTTGTAATGTCAGTGTTATACTATGTTAGGTATTCTAAGCCCAGTTGTAATGTCAGTGTTATACTATGTTAGGTATTCTAAGCCCAGTTGTAATGTCAACTGTGTGTCAGCTGACTCTGAAGCGTGACGTATATTCGCACAGAGCTGTCCTCATTTCATCCAACGAATGTTCTTCCTAACGTTTATGAACTATTTGATTGGTGTTTGTTGTGTCCATTTGGTTTGACGTGAAGCGAACAAATTAGTCTAGCGAATGTTTTGTTTTCGCTTGGTCTGGCTGAACTCAGACTTGGGATAGACTGCATGTCTTTCGGCCCTGAACTAGCATGTGTATTCAAATTGACACACATTGTCGGTCTGTTTTTATTACTTTGGTTCAAAGACTTTACAAAGTTAAAATAACAAGTTACAGATCTTCCAGACCTTGCTGTCATACATGTTGAATGCATGCCGTTAAAATCAATAACTGTGATTATTAAAATAAGCAAACATCATTAGGCCTACGCTGTATTCTGGATGACACGTTTCTTGTTACCGGTCGCGACATCTCTATTACGCTAATTGAATATTTGGTATTATTATTATGTTTGAGGTGTATGATAGATTATGTAACGGTTTGTTTACATCAGAAGACAGAAAACGGCTTAGCCACAATTTTAGCCACTTGCCAATTTTATTAGTCATTTTTTGTAAAAATTAGCCAATGACTAATTTGGCTACCGACAGCGCGAGCCCTGTCTAAGCCCAGTTGTAATGTCAGTGTTATAATATGTTAGGTATTCTAAGCCCAGTTGTAATGTCAGTGTTATAATATGTTAGGTATTCTAAGCCCAGTTGTAATGTCAGTGTTACAATATGTTAGGTATTCTAAGCCCAGTTGTAATGTCAGTGTTACAATACGTTAGGTATTCTAAGCCCAGTTATAATGTCAGTGTTACAATACGTTAGGTATTCTAAGCCCAGATGTAATGTCAGTGTTATAATGCGTTAGGTATTCTAAGACCAGACCAGATGTAATGTCAGTGTTACAATATGTTAGGTATTCTAAGCCTTGTTGTAATGTCAGTGTTATAATACGTTAGGTATTCTAAGCCCAGTTGTAATGTCAGTGTTATAATGCGTTAGGTATTCTAAGCCCAGTTGTAATGTCAGTGTTATAATGCGTTAGGTATTCTAAGATCAGTTGTAATGTCAGTGTTATAATGCGTTAGGTATTCTAAGATCAGTTGTAATGTCAGTGTTATAATGCGTTAGGTATTCTAAGCCCAGTTGTAATGTCAGTGTTATAATGCGTTAGGTATTCTAAGATCAGTTGTAATGTCAGTGTTATAATGCGTTAGGTATTCTAAGATCAGTTGTAATGTCAGTGTTATAATGCGTTAAGGTATTCTAAGCCCAGTTGTAATGTCAGTGTTATAATGCGTTAGGTATTCTAAGATCAGTTGTAATGTCAGTGTTATAATGCGTTAAGGTATTCTAAGCCCAGTTGTAATGTCAGTGTTACAATACGTTAGGTATTCTAAGACCAGACCAGATGTAATGTCAGTGTTACAATACGTTAGGTATTCTAAGCCCAGATGTAATGTCAGTGTTATAATGCGTTAGGTATTCTAAGACCAGACCAGATGTAATGTCAGTGTTACAATATGTTAGGTATTCTAAGCCTTGTTGTAATGTCAGTGTTATAATACGTTAGGTATTCTAAGCCCAGTTGTAATGTCAGTGTTATAATGCGTTAGGTATTCTAAGCCCAGTTGTAATGTCAGTGTTATAATGCGTTAGGTATTCTAAGATCAGTTGTAATGTCAGTGTTATAATGCGTTAGGTATTCTAAGATCAGTTGTAATGTCAGTGTTATAATGCGTTAGGTATTCTAAGCCCAGTTGTAATGTCAGTGTTATAATGCGTTAGGTATTCTAAGATCAGTTGTAATGTCAGTGTTATAATGCGTTAGGTATTCTAAGATCAGTTGTAATGTCAGTGTTATAATGCGTTACGGTATTCTAAGCCCAGTTGTAATGTCAGTGTTATAATGCGTTAGGTATTCTAAGATCAGTTGTAATGTCAGTGTTATAATGCGTTAAGGTATTCTAAGCCCAGTTGTAATGTCAGTGTTACAATACGTTAGGTATTCTAAGATCAGTTGTAATGTCAGTGTTATAATACTTTAGGTATTCCAAGCCCAGTTGTAATGTCAGTGTTACAATACATTAGGTATTCTAAGATCAGTTGTAATGTCAGTGTTATAATACATTAGGTATTCTAAGCCCAGTTGTAATGTCAGTGTTACAATGCGTTAGGTATTCTAAGCCCAGTTGTAATGTCAGTGTTATAATACGTTAGGTATTCTAAGCCCAGTTGTAATGTCGGTGTTACAATACGTTAGGTATTCTAAGCCCAGTTGTAATGTCAGTGTTACAATGTGTTAGGTATTCTAAGCCCAGTTGTAATGTCAGTGTTACAATGCGTTAGGTATTTTAAGCCCAGTTGTAATGTCAGTGTTATAATGCGTTAGGTATTCTAAGCTCAAATTTAATGATGGAAAATTGCTGTAATCACAGTAATACCTTAGTCTCAGTGCCCTCAAAATTAAATATTTACTCACGGCCAAACTGGCTGTGCCTTATTTTGGTCATCATACTCGCACGACTCTTGAAAGTTGTTTTATTACGAAAACATGAAACCATTCATACCTATTTATGTTTCTTACACACCTGTTGGTGAGAACATCATTTGTTATGTTTGATAACACATAGTTGTTTACACATGTACGTGTTTTAACAATTTCAAGACATACGACTGGCTGCTCATAGGTGATGACCAGGTTACCAGTGCCATACTGTCCAATGAAAAAACAGCTCGATCGAAATCGATTACACTGACGTATAGTTAACCTGACAATCCTTTGTCTATGACACGTAAGTTAGCTGTGAACACGCTTTAGTTGGAATAGAAATGTAAAAATTTGCTTAAAATCTGGTTTTTGAGGCTATAAAAGGAATAAAATAATTTGTGTCTGTTAGATACCATTTAATTTTACAACTTTCGCTCGTTAGATACATTTTAAAACAACTTGTATGATAAATAGTATCTAACGGCCACTCGTGTATTATTCTCTTTGTGCTGTTGTGTTGTATTAAGACATTTGTTAAAGTTTGCCTTCCAGCCATAATGTCCCCTAAAAATCTCCATTGGTCTAGGCCAAATGCCTTGCCCTATGATTGGACAAATTTGAGGCCTGTATGTTTTAACATCTTTCTTTTTTTCTTTTTCTTTTTTTTGTTTTACTGAAGAAAGGTTATTCATAGAGGTATAGCAACATTCATGCATTTATGACATCCAATCTATGAATTATAAAGGATGGGAAATACCTGCCAATGCTTTGTCATTGATGAGCAAATTGACTGAAAACGTCAGTGGTAGTTGCACAATGTATGTCTAACTGGGGACATGCAGAAAACCATGTAGCAGTGTTATTTTCAAATCCTATCCACTGGCGTATCCAGTAGCAGCAGCGACGGTTTATTTATATATATCTATATATAAATGTGCGTGTGTGTGTATATATATATATATATATATATGTGCGTGTGTGTATATATATATCTATATATAAATGTGCGTGTGTATATATATATATATATGTGTGTGTGTGTGTGTGTGTGTGTGTGTGTGTCCCCCGCACACACTTTTTGGCACCTTCCTACACCACTGCAATCTGTTGTTTTGTTTTTGTTTGGTTTGGATGGTGCTGTTCCTAATGGGCATTATTGACACTTCTCTCTGCTGATGTGTTGTGCTGTGTGTTATGACTATTAAAGTCTTCAACTGTTGACTATTTGACAGTAGCCATTTACACATACTCAGGAGGTACTTTAAAAATAAGACACTTTACTAATAAACTTTGGCATAAACGATTAACTTTTCATTAATTGTGTTCCAATAAAGCAAATACACCTTTGAAATTGTGTCTAAAACCTTGTCTTTTCTGTGTGTTATTTTTCTGTATTTTTATATTTTCATGGAATTTTGAATTGTTTAGTAAGAGAGTAAAATCAAAAAATCATATTTGTGAGTCTTACATGATTTGTCTACTCTGTTACTCTGAAATTGGATAAAACATAATCATTGATTTAAACAAATTCCATTTTGTACATTGTCACAAAAGAGAAGTGGTAACCAAATGCACAAAGGTTTAAAACTGTTTTCAGTAAGTTAGTTTTATATACCCTCTATAATATATGCGTAGAATCTTTTTTAATTTTATGTATGAGTGGATCTAAACATTGTGTGTGAAATTAGGTGTAGTTTAAAAACAAAATACTGAGGTGTTAAAGGGATACTTGGGTCAAATATGAGCCTTATGTGTTGAAAAGATGCATACCCGGACCACCAACACATACTGACACTTTAACAAATGAAAAACAAGTAATTTTAAAATTAATTAAAAAAAACCCATGATTATTGCTGTTAACTGGGGGCAGCCATTTTGTTTCTTTTTTCATCACCGCAGGTATTCCAATTTGGAAGGGAAGTGACATCACCACCTGTCAACTTCTCCTGTATGCACAAAGTAAACAGTCACAGTAATTTAAGGCAAGGTCTTCAGTATGATGAGCCTCACTGGTAAAACAACATAAACGTCCAGGTAATATAAAAAACTATTTAACTAAATATAATTCAGTGTGCATTAACACAACAAAATGGGGTTACAGTATTTTTCCCTTGGAAAATATCCAAAGAAAAAAATGCATACTATGAGTAGCACGTTCGAGCAAGAATTACCACCCATGATAAGCGAGTAATACTGTCCTTTTCTGTGATTTTAGATGGGGACAGTATACTTAACCAATAGTATTACAGAATTATTTATAGCAATAAACCCAGTCGGTTGATAATGTCCATTACCATTTTATGGTGTTACAGGTTATTTGTTGGAGAACATTTTAATTTGCTTCAAAAATTACGGTGACACAGGTCCTGATCCACTACTTGCTAATACCATAAGTACCTACATTTTATCCATATCGTTAAACAAATATTAATATTAGGACATGTCACGATGCAACAGATTGGTAAAAAATGCATCACTCTTTTTGTTTGTTTGTTCAGTTCTACGACTCAGACACGTTAAGTATTACGTAAGCACCAGCTCATCAGATTCATTGGGATGGAGATCATAATAACTGTAAAAAGTTTACTATTTTATTCATTAAATATACCAGTTTCTTGCCCACTGGACTGAATTAGCCAGCTTTTGCACAGTGCTAGATAAATCTGTTTGACCTAGGGCTAGACAATTTCTAAATAAGTCTGACATCTTAACTCATGTTGTAACTCGCGTTTTTCAGAATTCTGTTTAATTACTTATTCGATAAGTTGTCATTTCAAGTTGATCTATCTTTATATTTATGGTTAAGCTGTTATATTTTATATCATTGCATGACGTGGACTATATTTTTCCACGTGATCAAATGAGTTTGCTAGTGAAGGGTTTATGAATCGATCTAGAATAAACAAATCTTAAAATCTAAAATTAATGTTTTGTTACTGCAATTAAATGGGCAAGAAAAAAAATCAATTACAGTTTGAGAGGTACAAGCACAGAAATTCCAACCCTTGTGACAAAATGTTTTGTCCCTCGGATTGGAATTCCCTTATCTACACTGCATAACGGTGATACATTCTATTAATACTTATTGATATTAAGCAATAATAGGAGCCTAGCTTGAGATTTTCAGGTGGTATGCAGACTTTTTCGGCAATGGAATAAAACACTATTGGATGTGCGTTTATATCATATATTTTAATAATTAAAAAAAGAAATTGTAATCTCAGGTGGTACACAGCTGCATACCTGCATATATGGAAGCTAGGCCCTGAATAATGTGCATAAAGTAATGCTGAATATGCATACCAGTTCAAAACTGTCTAATCATCCTTTTAAAGGGACATACCCTAGTTTTTAAATACAAAGCATATTTTTCACTATTAGAGCCATTTATGATCACTAAAATCAAACATTACTTATATTTTATTGTTTAGATTATCCATTTTTGTACAACCGAAGTGTTTCTGGTCATCCTGATGTTTCTAATACCACAAAATGCATTTTTCATATTTTTAAGAACGCACATGCATCTGACAAATAAATAACCAGTAATGGAGTCAAGTTTTAGTCTATTTGTAACGATATTTCACCATTTCAACATCACACTCTTGTTTCACTCTCTTGTAACGTTATCCAAATGTGTTACAGGTTTGTAACTTAACCAAACTTAGTGTCCATTTTTATGGGTTGAAACTAGGGCCCGTGCCTTTAAGGAAATATTATTTTCCTTTTACACAAGGCTTTAGATGTGACAATTTGTTGTTTTGTCTTCTCTTACTAAGCACCACAAAGTCTTTTTAATGAAGTAATGTTATTAATAGCTGCTGAAGAGTTGTGGGTGCAGTTCAAGTTGTTTTAATTCAGTTGAAGATTTATACTCAATGGTTTTCAGATGAAATGTTTTGAGGTCAGCATGTTTGTACTGAATTTGTGCATAATTATCTTGGGTATATGTATTTTGGGCCCAGCATTTATCGCCTCGACTTGGTGCAATCTTAAGCCATGTATTACATGTGCAAGCCAAAATGTTTGTGTGCAATCTGTTTAAATTGATTGTTCGGTGTTAACCATAAATAGCATGAGAGTTGATGGATGGGTAATGTACGTGTGGGTTAGCTTGTCGGTCCATTAAAGAAGTCTTATAGTAGTACACCGATTCACAGAATTATTACATTCCAGAATTTCTATTGATATATATATGTATATATAAAAGAGAACAATATTGTGTACAGGTACTGTTTCGATACCTTATTGTACAAGCTCCACATTTGGTTTTGAATTTTTGAGACTGTTTTTGTAGAATTGCATATGGTTGAGAAGATGAAATAAGTGTATAATGCAAATTAATTAACTGAGAAGACATTTTAAAACCAAACCAAAGGTTTTTTTTTTTTTATAAATATTGTTTTTTTTAATTATGATTACAAATTGTTTTATTTTTGTTCCTTAAGTGAATTCTGTTTAAAGGAAAATAAGAAATGCCATTTGAAACAAGTGTTTGCACTTTGTTTAGCTTGTTTCGTCAATGCCGTCATCATTCATTCATTCACTTACCTTTGTTTAACATCCAGTAGCCGATGTGTATCTTTGTGTTGGGGTATCATTATAAAACATTCATTCATTCAATCCCGTCATCTAGGGGGACATGATGTAGCTCTCTAGAACAATGTTTACTTGAGGTGTAATGGGTTGCAGGATGGATTGCCTGCAATAGATCCATCAAGCATTTCCAGGCCAACCATTACTTTATAACTAGTACATCAATGGTCATGGTATGTACTGTCTTGTCTATGGGAAAGTGTATATAAAAGTTCTCTTGCTGCTATTACCTAGGAGTAGGTTATGAGACAGCATATTTTCTCTCTATCTAGACTGAGTGTGCTGAGGTGTCACAATTATTTGTATTGTTTTAATTGCTCATAACTATGAAGAAGATAGTCTTGAATTGTAATACATGTATCGCCTTGTCTTGGTGCAATCTTAAGCCGTGTATTACAAGTGCAAGCCAAAATGTTTGTGTATAATAACCAGGCTTCAAAATATGAGGCAATAGATCAAATCAGTCATCTGCTGATTGCCAGAACAAAAATCGGGACAACAATTTATCTTAAGAATTGATTTAAAATATATATTAATTTTATGATTTAAAAAAATGAATGTTTTGAATATGGGACTCAAAAATAGAAAATTAGAGTGCAAGCTTAAATCTCTGTATCTTATTAATATCAATTTGAGGGAAAATCCATTGCCATAAATGACATTGAGAAAGTTATTTATCAAATATTCAAAATTTCCGGCCGACAGTGGTTGTAATGTATTAATGTTGGGTTTATGTACATTAAACTAACTTTCATTAGCTCCCATAAACATCAGATGTTCTTTGGATATCCTAAATAAATAGCCTAAAATTCAACCGTACTTCACTGCATTTGATTACCATGTAGTTGTGCAGGTGATCAAAATTTGTTTTAAATTATCTTTTATTGTACTAGAGCCTAATTTGAATACTAATTTTATGATCACCTACAAGACGCCTAATCTTGAGAACAGGCCTGGTGTTTATAAAACTTTAAAGTTTTTAACTCAAGACTAATAGTCTGATATTCTAATGAAAATTGCATATGCGTGACGTCAGTAGAGGTTTGTCACTTAATTTTTGCATTTACCATAGTTTGATACCCAATAGCCGATGTATGTTTCGTGCTGGGGTGTTGTTAAACATTCATTACCGTAGTTTGACACCCAATAGCTAATGTATGCTTCGTGCTGGGGTGTTGTGTATTCATTACCGTAGTTTGATACCCAATAGCCGATGTATGTTTCGTGCTGGTGTGTTGTTAAACATTCATTACCGTAGTTTGACACCCAATAGCTAATGTATGCTTCGTGCTGGGGTGTTGTGTATTCATTACTGTAGTTTGACACCCAATAGCCGATGTATGTTTCGTGCTGGGGTGTTGTTAAACATTCATTACCGTAGTTTGACACCCAATAGCTAATGTATGCTTCGTGCTGGGGTGTTGTGTATTCATTACCGTAGTTTGACACCCAATAGCCGATGTATGTTTCGTGCTGGGGTGTTGTTAAACATTCATTACCGTAGTTTGACACCCAATAGCCGATGTATGTTTCATGCTGGGGTGTTGTTAAACATTCATTACTGTAGTTTGACACCCAATAGCCGATGTATGTTTCCTGCTGGGGTGTTGTTAAACATTCGTTACCGTAGTTTGACACCCAATAGCTAATGTATGCTTCGTGCTGGGGTGTTGTGTATTCAAAAGTAAAGTAAAGTTTGTTTTATTTAACGATGCCGCTAGAGCACATTGATTTTTTATCTTATCATCGGCTATTGGACGTCAAACATATGGTCATTCTGACACTGTTTTTAGAGGAAACCCGCTGTCGCCACATAGGCTACTCTTTTTACGACAGGCAGCAAGGGATCTTTTATTTGCGCTTCCCACAGGCAGGATAGCACAAACCATGGCCTTTGTTGAACCAGTTATGGATCACTGGTCGGTGCAAGTGGTTTACACCTACCCCATTGAGCCTTGCGGAGCACTCACTCAGGGTTTGGAGTCGGTATCTCGATTAAAAATCCCATGCCTCGACTGGGATCCGAACCCAGTACCTACCAGCCTGTAGACCGATGGCCTGCCACGACGCCGGTTTGTGTATTCATTACCGTAGTTTGACACCCAATAGCCGATGTATGTTTCGTGCTGGGGTGTTGTTAAACATTCATTACCGTAGTTTGACACCCAATAGCCGATGTATGTTTCGTGCTGGGGTGTTGTTAAACATTCATTACCGTGGTTTGAAACCCAATAGCCGATGTATGTTTCCTGCTGGGGTGTTGTTAAACATTCATTACCGTGGTTTGAAACCCAATAGCCGATGTATGCTTCATGCAGGGGTGTTGTGTATTCATTACTGTAGTTTGTCACCCAATAGCCGATGTATGTTTCATGCTGGAGTGTTGTTAAACATTCATTCATTCATTCATTAGAGGTTTTATAATGACAGGCCCTCATTATAATTATTACCGTATGGCTGAATCTCAGTTAAGAGGCCTATGGTTGTGTTTATTTAGATGTTTTTTTATTCAGTGCAGAGTTTTGTCTAAATGTGTGTTTGGGCTACAGGCAGGTGTGAGGAGTTACACGTACCAAATTATTACCCATATGGTTAAAAATATCTTGGTACATATCAAAGTGATACGTCCCACTAGTATGCCAAGTGGGATGTAACACTTGGACATCACACGATGATGTCCTCGATTGGTGCACTACAACCTTACAGGAACGTCACACGATGACGTCCTCGATTGGCGCACTACAACCTTACAGGAACGTCACACGATGACGTCCTCGATTGGCGCACTACAACCTTACAGGAACGTCACACGATGACGTCCTCGATTGCCGCACTACAACCTTACAGGAACGTCACACGATGACGTCCTCGATTGGAACACTACAACCTTACAAGAACGTCAACTAAACGAGTTGAGTGATATAAATTAAGATCGATTATGGGTAATAATCTGTTTACATCTTTTATGAAACAATTTGTATTGTCACTCGCTAAAGCTCATGACAACTGAAAACTGTTCTACTCAGGACATAAACATGATACAAAATGGAAGCTCATTTAATATCCTATAAATATGTACAGCCTGTGTATTTTTATGTCATGTTTCTTGAAGAGACTCCCAAATTTGCTGTTATTGTAACAGGATTCCGACATTTTAACAGCAAGAGTTATACATTAAATACATATTATTTAGAATTCACTGTCTTTGTTGTTAATTTGGGCGGGATCTAGCTCAGTCGGTAGAGCGCTCAGCTGAGGTGCTTGTGTTTCAGGATCAAATCACGTCAGTGGACCCAGTCTTTGAATTCATTTGTTTTTGATTGTGCCTTTTTAAAAAATATTTATTTCCCCTCCCCCATTAAGACATGTAATCTCCTCTGACCTGATCATCACAGAATCAAATACAAATACTTGTGTACAGATATTTGTAGTTTTAATGCTAAACTGTGAAGCCACATAATATGCAAATAGCGAATTTACCGACATGCAATTAAGTGGATTTCACTGTATTGCCAGCATCGGGCTGCATTAATCCAGAGAGGCTTGCCTGATGTGCGATTAGTCTAGGATCGATCCCCATCTGTGAGGTCCATTTGGGCCATTTTTCATTCCAGCCATGCCTACACAACTGGTATATCAAAGGTCGTGGTATGTGCTATCCTGTTTGTGGGATGATGCATATAAAAGATCCTTTGCTACTAATGGAAAAATATAGCAGGTTGTCTATCAAAGACAATATGTCGAACAATTACAAAATGTTTGACATCCAATAGCCAATAATGAGTAAATCAATGTGCTATAGTGTGGTCATTAAAGAAAACAAACTTTAACTTTGTTTCATCTAAAAAGAGCATTTGTTAGACTGATTCACATGCTTCTTGTTAAACAGAATGACCATATTATGGGACATAAGGAACCAGTTTGCAAACATCAGCATTGCTCAGTGTCAATCAATACAGAGCTGTGAATAACAAAGAATGTGTGTATTCTCACAAAAACATGCAAAGGTATAATTAAAAAAAAGAGGAGAAACCATAGAAAAATAAAATAATTTATTGCACATTTGTGAAATACTGATCCACAAACACATCTTTATTTACATAATAAGCTGTACACGTGACCTGGTGGTTTGATTGTCTGTATTATACACCAAGATGTAATATCTCTTGTAATATTACACATTTAATAAGTACACACATTGTCATCCCTGAAGATTTTTCAAAGTACATACTGTTTCATGAAAATGATTGCCATGTATTAAAACCTCTTTTCATGGATACTAAATTGTTATATCAGCATGTATGCCCCACAGAACAGATCAAAATAGCTGTAATTGCTCAGATGGATTAAGAAAAACATCAAAGGAGTGATAATTTAGCATATTTTATCTCCTATTTGAAAGATTAGAATGACCTTGGACACTAAATCTGAAACATGCTGTGGTGTCTAGAAAACTAACAGGTGTTGAGAGCTCTACATCAAGGAACAGTTTTTGGGTGGCACAAAATTCCACAATTTAAAAAAAAACAATTCTTTGATTTTTCATTTCGTTAGAATGTGGATGTAAACCAAGATTTTTCAGTCTGCAAATGCATTCAGAAACTGTCTGTATAATAAATGTACATGGTTCACTGTGAATGATTATATCACATGAATATTACTGAATTGCTACATGTTTGTTATGTGGTGTCTGATGTCAATATACTATATTTATTATGAAAGTAATGGACTTCTGCTGAAGGTTTCTGATGTCAATATACTACATGTATTGTGGAAGTAATGACGTCTGCTGAAGCTGTCTGATGTGCTGAACAGTCATCATCCAGCTATCCACTGTTAACTGGACGATATCATCTTATCAAGAATAAACACAGACTGGTCATTTCTTACATCAGATGATCTTTTACATCACCAGTCTTCACATGATGGCAGTGTTTGTGATGAAATGTTCAGAAATGCCACCTACACTGATAACCAAGATGCCCGTTTTATCTTGTATTGTTGTAGTTAATGCTAGCCAACACTGCTTTTCTGCTCCAACATTTGTCTTGAAAAATCTTCAAACTCCTTAAAAAGAAAGAAAAACAATTATTCTCAGTTCGGATGAAATTGCATAATATTGCAGGTTTTTTTAAAAGAAAAAGATATACATGTACCAGTCTAAGAATTCAACATTTTGTGGGTTATACAAAAAACTAGAAAGCGATATATATATACACATGTACAAGTCTGAGAATTCAACATTTTGTGGGTTATACAAAAAACTAGAAAGAGATATATATACATACACATGTACAAGTCTGAGAATTCAACATTTTGTGGGTTATACAAAAAACTAGAAAGCGATATATATACACATGTACAAGTCTGAGAATTCAACATTTTGTGGGTTATACAAAAAACTAGAAAGAGATATATATACATACACATGTACAAGTCTGAGAATTCAACATTTTGTGGGTTATACAAAAAACTAGAAAGAGATATATATACATACACATGTACAAGTCAGAATTCAACATTTTGTGGGTTATACAAAAAACTAGAAAGAGATATATATACACATGTACAAGTCTGAGAATTCAACATTTTGTGGGTTATACAAAAAACTAGAAAGAGATATATATACATACACATGTACAAGTCTGAGAATTCAACATTTTGTGGGTTATACAAAAAACTAGAAAGCGATATATATACACATGTACAAGTCTGAGAATTCAACATTTTGTGGGTTATACAAAAAACTAGAAAGAGATATATATACATACACATGTACAAGTCTGAGAATTCAACATTTTGTGGGTTATACAAAAAACTAGAAAGAGATATATATACATACACATGTACAAGTCTGAGAATTCAACATTTTGTGGGTTATACAAAAAACTAGAAAGAGATATATATACACATGTACAAGTCTGAGAATTCAACATTTTGTGGGTTATACAAAAAACTAGAAAGAGATATATATACATACACATGTACAAGTCTGAGAATTCAACATTTTGTGGGTTATACAAAAAACTAGAAAGAGATATATACTCTTCAAAAAAAGAAACGCAAAAGGGTACAAATGGGTTATAACTCCGAGTTTATGTTTCCTACCGGTTCATGCTTTGTGAATATAAGGTCATTGCATGTCCCAAACACATTCCCACGGTTACATTCGATAAAACGCAGCTACTGTACAATAAAGTTCCAAAATGTGAATATTCGCAAAAACGCAGCCACGTGCAAACCATGTCACCACTGCACGTGCGTTGTCTGCACGTGCAACATGAACACCGACAGTATAAAAGTGCAGGGTGTTCGCTTGCCTGGCCTCTGTATCTGGCCGACAGTTGACAATCCAAGACATGCCACGTCTCAGTGAACCGCAGAGAAACAATGCCATCGGCCGACTAGACGCAGGCGAATCCAGAACGGCCGTTGCCAGGGCATTCCATGTGTCCCCAAGCACCATCTCCAGACTGTGGGACCGTTACCAGCAACATGGATCAACACGTGACCTCCCTAGATCCGGTCGACCACGGGTCACTACCCCCGGGCAGGACCGCTACATCCGGGTACGATTGACTACTGCCACCTCCACAGCCGCAGCAATACCAGGTTTGTGCAAGATATCCGACCAGACCGTACGGAACCGCCTACGTGAGGTAGGAATTCGTGCCAGACGTCCAGTTCGAGGTGTCATCTTAACACCACAACACCGTCGACTCCGACTGCAGTGGTGCCAGATTCATCGACAATGGCCTCAACTGCGATGGAGACAGGTGTGGTTCAGTGACGAGTCCCGATTTCTGCTCCGACGTCATGATGGAAGATGTCGCGTGTATAGGCGTCGTGGTGAACGTTATGCGGCAAACTGCGTGCAGGAAGTGGACAGATTCGGCGGGGGTAGTGTCATGGTGTGGGCAGCCATCTCACACACTGGCAGAACTGACCTGGTCCACGTGCAGGGCAACCTGAATGCACAGGGCTACATTGACCAGATCCTCCGGCCACACATCGTTCCAGTTATGGCCAACACCAACACAGTGTTCCAACATGACAACGCCAGGCCTCACACAGCACGTCTCACAACGGCTTTCCTACAGAACAACAACATTAATGTCCTTCCTTGGCCATCGACATCACCGGATTTGAACCCAAATGAGCATCTATGGGACGAGTTGGACCGACGCCTACCACAGCGACAACCACAGCCCCAGACCCTGCCCGAGCTGGCAGCAGCCTTGCAGGCCGAGTGGGCCACCATCCCCCGGGACGTCATCCGTACTCTGGTTGCTTCAGTGGGCAGGCGGTGCCAGGCAGTTGTCAACACACGCGGAGGCCACACCCGGAATTGACTCCAGATGACCTTGACCTTGGTGGTGTGTCCTATCACTTACTCACAATGGACTAGAGTGAATTGTGAACAATCCTGCAACATTTGGTAATTATCGGACTCACCATTCAATAATTAAATCAATTCTCCAAATGTTACGACAATGTGGTTTGGCGTTTCTTCTTTTGAAGAGTATATATACATACACATGTACAAGTCTGAGAATTCAACATTTTTTGAACTCATTAGTGGGTTATGCAAAAATAAATAGGGTTTTCCATGTGATTGTGCTTCACCCATTACAACTATTTATATTAAGTTTAATAGGTGAATGAAAGATAGGTTATGCAAAAAAAGACCTTTGTTAGCAACACTCAAATGAAATGATCATTCAGTTTAAAGAAGACTACGATATTAATGCCTTTGATATTAAACTGCATATAAACTTTCAGTTTTGATTACTTTTGTAGGCTTTAATTTTATTAAACTGAAAATAATTCTATAATTTTTTTTCTTACATGTGTATTAACAGTGCTCAAACATCTACATTTTAGGAGAAAAAAACCCCAGGAGTCATAAATTTTCTCGTTCCTGCCAGTGCACCACGACTGGTATATCAAAGGCCGTGGTATGTGCTATCCTGTCTGTGGAATGGTGCATATAAAAGATCCCTTGCTACTAATGGAAAAATGTAGCAGGTTTCCTCTCTAAGACCATATGTCAGAATAACCAAATGTTTGACATCCAATAGCTGATGATTAATAATCAATGTGCTCTAGTGGTATTGATAAACTTTTTTTTACCATCAGCCACTGCCTGATTACTGTTACATCACATGCCGTGGTATTTAATGTCCTGTCTATGGGAAAGTGCACCTAAAAGATCTCAAATGCTCGACTTATATTATCTCAGGCAATTGACTGATTATCCTGAATGCTCAACTTATTATGTTAAACTTTTGACTAATTATCATAAGTTGTTTTTCAGCAGACTGTATTTGGTGGCAGCAGGATTCCTGGCTCAACTAAGTGTTGAAATAATCATATGATGTTAGACATCAAATTAAAAATGTGCTGAGGTGTCGTTAAACAAATATTCCTTTCCTTGCTGCATTTAGTGGAAAAACTGTTCCCTCGTGTTAGACCTTAGCTCATGTCACCTCTAGCCCTCCCCTTATTGATATGTTGTAGGGGAGGGCTAGAGAGGACTGTGTAATACTTCAGCAATCATTGATTACCAATTTGTAGCCAGCTACTGTGTTTGAAATAGGAATGTTTTCCTAAATCTGATGCCACAAAGCTTTAGTTTGATTATTCTCGAATCCAATCATGACATTAAACTTACATGTTGTTAACCAGTACTAACGCTTCATGAAGAAACCCCATGGCTCTATGTGAAATGAACCTGCGCTATATTTTCATATGGTGACGAAGAGCAAAGTGTGTGCCCACGATATGGTTAACAACATGTAAATTTAATGTCATGACTGGACTCTATAATAAACTAAAGCTCTGTGGCATCACACTTAGGACAAAATGTGTATTTTAGATACAGTAGCTATCTACCAATTGGTAGGCAGCAATTGCCAAAGTATTACACAGTCCTCCCCTACAAAATATCAATACGGAGAAGGCTAGAGGTGACTCGAGCTAGTCTTACCTCAATCTGTGCCATCGCCAATGGATTGACCTCCCTCCTGGGTGACGACATGTCGGTGTCACTACCCACACTGCTTCCATCAGTAAATCCATTTATTACTGGCCCACTGTTTGACCTGACCAGGTGGTGGGGCAAACACAATGACACACTATCGTCTGGAAGGGAACACGGACTCTGTGGAATGGATCTGCCTTCGTCTACACTACTAACATCACCAGAGGACAAGTCTAAAGAAAGCTGGCCATGCTCGTCTGGAGTTGTGGATGTCAAGTCTATGTAATCCTGCATTTCTTCAGAATGTTCAGAGGAATACCGATCTGTCTCATCTAGTTTCGAACTGTCTGACTTTTGGTTCTTTTTCCACCCAGCTTTAGCAAACGTCTTCTGAGCTAGTCTCTGAACACTGGACTTCAAGCTGTTGTTGCGACCAATGTGACGTTCCTTGAACACAGGGAAGTCCTCAGAGTCAACACTTCTGTTCAGATTAATGTCTGTGGTGACTCTTCCCGATTTTGTTCTGGAAGCTGAGTCAATGTTGGCTGCCTGGTCCGACAGGTTTGTGTCTATCTGCTGTAGAGTCTGAGACAGCTCCTTCAGCTGCTCGGTCAGATGAGGGTTCTTGCTCGTTTCTACTTTCTTCTTCCCAAAGTGAAATAATGACTTCTTGGTGCCGTTCTTGTTATCTAGCTGTTTCTGAATTGTTGACATCTGAAATATAATAATAGTGATATTCTAAACATGTTCAGTTTTAGCTAAACGTAACAGATTGACATCAGATCTGATTTCCATTGCACCTTAGTAGATCTGACACAAGACAACACCATGGTAGACTGGTAACTACAGTATTCTGAATGGAAGTTTAAACACCATTAGAATAAATTGATTTAGTAATTGCATATAAAATGTTCAATATTTCTGACACAGTTTTAGAGGAAACCTGCTACAATTTTACACTTGTCCCTCAAATAGAACAGTACATACCATGGTGTTTGATAAAAGTCAGAGAATGAGTCCACCATGGGGCTTCAATGTTATGACTATGACTACACAATGGAGCACATCCTACAGCAGTGCCCAACCTATAAAGGTTTGAAACGATCTCAGGCACAGCGGAGCAGGGGTCTGGGGGGCTAGCCCCCCCCCCCCCATAATTATCAATAAAAAAATATTATTGGTACAGTGAAACTCCTCTAAACCGGACACTCTAGGGACCAAGTAAAAAGTCTGGTTTTAAGAGTATCTGGTTTAGAAAGGTTATCTTCTGTACATACATTTAAAAAGGGGCCACGAAAAATGTCCGGTTTAGAGGGAATTCTGGTTAAAGAGGGTCTGGTTTTGAGAGGTTTCACTGTAGTAAATCTTATGGTAGAGATGAATTTTACTTGTAGAATGCTGGAAACTTTGCTTTGCCCCCTCAAACTCAGTCAGAAACCAACCCCCACCCTCACCCCCCAATGTTCCCCGTGCCTGAATCTTGAGTGGCCTACTGAACAACCATACAAACCAAACTCTATGATGACAGGAGAACTGGAAAGGACAGCTCCTGTGATGATGTGGATACTTACTTTTATCTGTGTTGAAAGACGTCTCTGTTTTAATCGGGTCAGTGTTGATATGTATTCTTCTCCGTTAGAGATTTCGTGTGCAATACAGCCAACATCAGCTGACTTCTGGGAAGTGAAAACATGTTGACTTTAGATTTTAGTTCATTAAAATAACAGCAAACAGCAGTTTTCTGGATATTTTTTCACAATGTCTTGAGATATTGAGCTAAACGTTTGTGTATAGTTTTATCATGTACTGCTGAAGATAAAATTTGAGTTTTATGGCGATTTATACATTTTCGTTTACTGAGTTATGGTTCTTGAACCTAGGGGATACAAAAATGTGTTTTCCTGAATTTTTTTTGCAATGTTTCAAGATATTGAGCAGACATTTTGTGTATACTTTTATAAGATTCTGTTACAGATCAAGTTTGACTCTCAAGGCAATTTACCCATTTTTCAAAGAGTTATGGCCCTTGAATTTAGGAAATACGAAACAATTTTGGGTCTGGTAGGGGACATGTATTGCTTTAGCAGTACTCTCAGAATGCTTGTTTCTTTTTGTATTACACTCTATTATGTAAAAAAAACAAAAGTCACCACTCGTTGCATTCGAGCTGCTTGTTTCTTCTCTAGTTCTTGTTTCTGCCGTAGAACTTCTGCTAACAGTTTCTGCTTGACCGTCTGTTGTCGTACACCATCAGAATTGCCTGGAGAAGAGTCGTATAATTATTTAATTTATAAAAAAAAAAAAATAGAACACTGAAATTTAATGTCTAAACACGAAGCTAATTATTATTTAATTTATAGCCATTCGTAATGATTAGACCAAAAAAGGGGAATCCAGTTCAACCAAACAAAAAGAGTTTCAACACTCTTTTCCCTCTCTACTTAAAAGGAGAAAGTGAAGCTAAAACTTGAAGGCCAGCCAGTGCCACAATCAGATACACCAACTTTCCTTGGACTGACACTAGATACACAGCTGACATGAAAGTTTCACATCGATGCCACAGAGGCAAGAGCTGTCAGGAAACTGTCATTAATGAAGAAACTGGCTGGACTAACTGGGGTGCCAACTCCAAGATCCTCAAGCATATACACCGAAACTATAAGACCTACATTGAAATATGCCTCTCCAACCTGGACAACTGCTTCAAAAGAAAACAGGAATAAGTTGGATAAAATGCAGCACACATGGACCTCAGAACCACCCTTGTGCTATGAAAAGCACTCCAATCAGAGAAATGGAAAAAACAACAGACCTTGAGCCTCTGGAGTCAGGCTAGAATATAAGGTCCTCATCCAAGGAGAAAAGATGAAAAGACTCGTCACACACCCTACACCAAAAGCTCCAGGACATGACAACAAAACAGACTAAAACGGCAAAGTCTCAACCACTATGTGAAGGACCTGCAAAAAAAGTATACTGATGCGTTCATGCAAAATGCCAGTCAATATGAAGAGCTGTCTCCAAATGTCTGGTCACCATCACACCATCTCCCAGAAATCAAATTGGATGTTCCAGGACTTACAACAAAGGGGGAGCAATCATCATCTCAACAGCTGGCACTCATCACAGAAATGATAGACAGGCGATATCCAAAGACAACCAGGATCCATGCATTCACAGATGGCTTAGCAGATAATGCTATACGAAAAGGTGGAAGTGGAGCATACATCAGTAATCTAGATGGCTCCCTCTCCATTCCAGTTGGTGAGCTAAGCTTGAACTATAGAGCAGAATTGCAAGACCTGATTGCCGCAACAAAGCTTCTGATAGAGAAAGGAAAGAAACAGTCACTTTCATCAGGACCCTCAGAACTTCTGATTAGACAACTGCATGAAAAACTGAATGCTCTTAATCAAAGCTGCAAGGTGATACTACAGTGGATCCCTGCACATGTTAGAGTTGCAGGCAATGAAAAGGCCGACCAACTGGCCACCCATCTCTTCCATATCATACAATGAAGCCAAGACAATTCTAAAGCGAAAATTCAAATGTGATTGGAAGATGAGGAATGGTGGATACAGCCCTGACTGTGACAGCATTAACCAACTGGACAGAAAAGAAGAAACTTGTTATCTTCCGTCTTCGCACTGGTCATTGTGGCCTAAAGAAGCACCTAAAAAAGATAGGACTTGCCCAATGTGAATGTGGTGCTGAAGAGCAAACACTTGAACACGTTCTACAAACCTGCCCACACCTAGAAGAAATTCAACAGAAAGTTTGGACGGAAGATACATCCCTCAACACCAAACTCTGGGGACCCGTTGACGACCTCCAGAAGACGGCAAACTACATCCCCACATCCGGATTACTGATATGACGGCTGTAAAAAGACTGAACGCAGAAGAAGATAGCCATTCGTAAAACAAAAAATAAAATAATGAAATTTAATTTCTAAACAGCAAGCTAGAAGACTGCAAATGAATATAAAATGACTGAATAAAGCATCCTCCATGTGGGTGTCAGATGATGCTGGCCAACAAGTGGGAATGTAGTAATTATCCTTTCAAATGAGGTGGGTTACAACACGCATTGTAAACACTTCAGAGTCAGAATTGGAGAGTGATCGGTTCCCGCCCCCCCCCCCCCCCCCCCAATCCCCATCCCCACTTCCAACGTTTATGTACCAAACCTCAGTATTATTTTAAAAGTTCTTAAAAATGTGTGTTAAAAACAACTAAAACAGAGTGATTGGTACATATGTACAGTAACCAAAAAGATGATTATATCCCATGGATGAACAATTTTTATGTCCAGCTTCATTTGTGAATATCTAAAACCAATGTACTTAAAACCAGTTAGTCGTTTTATAAATAATAGTGGAAATATAGAGTCAAATATATCTAAGATAGTGTGTGTGTGTGTGTGCATATATAATGCAATATACCCTTTCCTAAACCTACCATTATTAATTTCCTGTTTCTGATTGGCTAATTTTATAGCTTCTTCCAAAGCACGAACCCACTGTTCCATCTCATTACGCGACTCTACAGACAGATGAACAGGAACATAATCCTGCAACAGAAACATGTCACAATAAACAGTTTGCCGTTACAAGTAAAATACACTTATGCATTTCATACAACCCTCAGTATAGAGTAGAATGATGAAAACAATGCATGTAATATGTTCCTATTTTGTATTAAACACAAGATTAAAGATAATATAGATCGTAAAACTTTTAATAGAAGAAATTGGCTACATTCATTTCTTCAAGATTTTTAAAATTAAACTCCAAGTAAGTTTACATGTACAATGTACCTCAAGTTACAGCAATGGAGTTACTGATGCTCAAGCTGTTAAAAACGAATTAAACAGAACTTGAGTTGATTTTTGGTTGAAATGAGAAAACTGGAATCTAACATGCTAACAATACCAAATAACGTCCGGCTGACCTTTCGTCTGTGAATAATCATTAATATACCGACCAACGACAGGCCATCTTTAAAAAAATGCTATGGGGAAGTATATTCGTAATTAACGTTGTACATTTTCCAGTACCGTTCGTATATTTCGCGACATGGTATAATACATACATAATAAATAATATACAAACCTTTTGGTTCAAATGAACCACGAATCGTTTGCCAGGGAATTCGTCCACCAAGGTATTGACGAGGTAACCGTTCAGCTGTGTGATGTCAACCGTGACCTTGTCGTCTGGCGTAAGGTAACAGTAGAGGTATTCATCTCTGATCACATACCAGTACCTGTCATAGAAAGAGAATTGTGCTTTCTAACAGGCAGGAAGGAAGGAAATGTTTTATTTAACGACACACTCAACACATTTTATTTACGGTTATATGGCATCAGACATATGGTTAAGAACCACACAGATATTGAGAGAGGAAACCCGCTGTCGCCACTTCATGGGCTACTCTTTTCGATTAGCAGCAAGGGATCTTTTATATGCACCATCCCACAGACAGGATAGTACATACCACGGCCTTTGTTACACCAGTTGTGGAGCACTGGCTGGAGCGAGAAATAGCCCAATGGGTCCACCGATGGGGATCGATCCTAGACCGACCGCGCATCAAGCGGACGCTTTACCACTGAGCTACGTCCCGATCCTGTAACAGGTAGGCATGATTTCATCAGTCTCACTACTGTGCTAACAACAGAATACTAGACCAGAAGTCGTTAATAGATATCATTTATGTACAAGAATTGTTTCACGACTGTTGTAAGTTAAAACAAGTTGGGTACATTTTTTAATAAGTTGCAAAATAAGCAATATTTAGCGGACGCAAGTTTAGTATTTTATTTCTTACTTACGACGGGCAATCAAAACGTTTGTAGAACTTGATACTAAAGTTTTACCATATGTTTGAGTTTTGCCTAAACTGTCCTGTCACTAACACGACTCGTTGTTTTAATAAATACATATTATTGCTGATAATGGTAACCTATTCTCCTGAAACCGTGAATTTGACCACTTTGTAACAAAGAGCCGTCACCAAGTGTCTCACCAAGGATGGTGAAAATGCTACTAAACTTCATGCGTATGGTTGGCGATTATTATTATTATCTGTCCTGGAATATGAAGGCAATTCTTCGTCGTACCCGGTTTAAGGTAATGGACGTCTGAATGCTGCAAAAATAGTGGTTGATGTGCAAGCAAGAAAAGTTCTGGCATCAGTAGCTTCAAGGATAAAGAGGCCAAATACATAGAGATCAAGGATGACTATATTAAATGGATGAGTTTAATGACACCACAGCACAAAAATACACATTGGCTATGGATATCACAAAAGGTAAGTATATAAACATATGAAATATGTGTAAGGAGCTTTGTGAAAAAGTTGAACACAATACAAATATGTAAGTAAGTATATAACAAAGTGTTTTAAAAACTTTTAACTTAATTCTGGGTGGAATTTAAAAGATTCCAAAACATTTCTGTTGGCAAATAAATCATTTGTCGTCGGCTTCAGAGAACTACTCTACCAAAATGTGGCACACACGAGGAGGGTCCTTCTTTAAAACAAATGAATGATTTAAACTCTTTCCAATTAAAGCTCATTTATGGCGCTTGAGCTTATACACGTCGTAGGAAGAAACTGTTCCGACAGTATTACTTTCTGAGGACGGTTTGTTTTGAAGTCTAGATTATCACCATAGTACAACCAAATATATGTCTTTACAATTCGATATGTGACGACAAATCGATGTGGTATGTCCCCGTCTTATGTAAAAAATACCACGTGATGGGTTTTTTTTTATAAGTGTGTAAGAAATAGTATTATCTAGACCTATTTACATGCTTGTACTCAGCGAAAGCACAACACGACGTCTTGGTGACTACGTTTGTCAAAATTCAAGTTTACAGAATGCTAATGCTGCTGGTTTGTGTATATACTATGTCCACTCCCATTTTCTGATATCAACAATCTAATTAAAATTAGCTCCACTATTACTTGTGGATCTAACACCAGCCAGTTGGAGCTCATGTCCACCAATCAAAACCTTACTTGCAGAATCCTGCCAGTGATTTAAAAATAATTTGAAAACATTCCGAATTATCCTGAGGGTATACGACATGTTTCGTGTGAATTACGAATGCCTTAAAACATGTTTTATTTTATAAAATAAATAATTTGTAATGTAAAACTGAAGACTGATTTAGGTTTTTAGTTTTTATAAATAAATAAATAATTTTTAATGTAAAATTGAAGACTGATAACCCATCCCATACGTATTGGTATGGTTCGCTGTACTGCGGCCACTAAAATAGACTCGCCCGATATTTTTAGAATTTATATGCTCCCAAATAACGTTATAAAAGGCGAAGTGTGATTGGTCAATATTTAAATTATTATTTACAGACGAAATGTTACCTGGACATTGGGGACTACGCAGTGTTGTTAGTTTTAAATCACTGGCAGGATTCTGCAAGTAAGGTTTTGATTGGTGGACATGAACTCCAACTGGCTGGTGTTAGATCCACATGTAATAGTGGAGCTAATTTTAATTAGATTGTGATATCAAATAATCCCAGTTTAGTAATATTAATTTAATTATAAATAATGTGTCCCCTTACCCGTCAATTCTGACAATAATACCAGTTTTCCCACGACCAGTATATCAAAGCCTGTGCCATGTACTGTATATAAAAGACAGTAACGTCCTTTTCTGCTTGGACTGCAACTGCGGGTTTCTTCTCTGTTTGTAAATTAATGACGGATTTTAAAATCGGTGGTGGTTGGGTGGGGTGGAGTGGGGTGGGGTGGGGTGCGGAGGCACGGGTATTCCAGTCTACTTAATCTGACAGACTCGGTTTACGGCAGATATTTCGAACTACCCTCAACTGGCTCCATAGGTCTTGCATTATTTCTGAATACAGGAAAACTGTCAAAAGACAATACAAGTGAAATTCTGCTGATAAAACAAAACCTGTTTTTAAAACGTTACGTCCCATCCTGTTTAAAATTGCAGAATGACAATGCTTACGTGTTCTGGTACTGTTTATGTCACAGCTGTGACGAGAATGGGAACATATAAACACGAGGGTCGCGCAACCCCTCGCGTTCGTGAACCCGCTCGTTTCGCGCTCGTGTTAGACATACCAGACCCGTATGTTGTTTTTGAAACCCGAACCGATGGGAACGTAACGAGCTGCGTCCAGGCGCCTCTTCCCATGACTGCGGGCAGCGAGCGTACCGAAACACATGAATAAACGTCTTGTACCGCGCACACGGCTTAAACACGCCGCCCCGAGCTCCCATCTAACGCTTTCTACGCTCGACGTGACCAATTTGCGTTTGCCCACAACGTGCCGTCATGTTGTAAGCCAGGAAAATAAAATGATTAAAAGCCAAATGTTTCTTCAGCCATGGAATTCACGGAGAAAGCACAACTAATAGAACAATTAACGTCTGTTTTGTAAAATAAGACCCCGTCTGTGAAATAATCCAGAAAACATTTTGGCGGCAAACTGGATCATTCCAACATTCATAGGCGTATATTAGATGGATGATACCTGGTAGGGGTATCACTGTGGGGGGCGGGAGGTGGGGGCCGCTGGGTAGTCAATAAAAATGGCAGTGAGCATTCAAGGTAAAGTCTGACTTTTTTAAAAGGTCAAATCCTTTTGATACGTTTTCTCCTTTGGGTATTTAGCTCAGTCGGTTGAGTGCTCGCGTGAGGTGCAAGGATCGAACCACCTTGATGGATCCATTCAACCGATTGTTTTTCTCGTTCCAAGCAGTGCACCAAAATTGGTCCAAGGCCGTAGTATGTATTTTCCTGTTTGTGGGAAAGTGCATATAAAAGATCCCTTGCTGCTAATGGCTAAAATTTGTTTTGTTTTTCGACATCACTTGAGCACATTGATTTATTAATCATCTGCTATTGGATGTCAAACATTTGGTAATTTTGACATATAGTCTTAAGAGAGGAAACCCGCTACACTTTTCCATTAGTAGCAAGGGATCTTTTATATGCACCCCACAGACAGGATAGCACATAGCATGGCCTATCATGAGACTGTCCCGTGTATTCAAGCCTAGCATGACTTCTGTTTGACCCCCCCCCCCAAAAAAAAAAAATAAAAAAAAAAAATAACAAAAATAAACACACATCCTGATTTTTCCTGTTTTTAAAATCACTATCTTACCTTAACATTTTTAAATATATAAAGCATTACACGGATAAATACATCTAAAATGACATTTGGCCGAATTGATTCAAATTTCATTTGGCCGTTGAAAAAAAGGTATAAATTCGGACGGCCAACATACGAAATTATTCTGAACAAAAATTGATATTAAGATATTACAAAACACTATGTCCAGAAAAGCACTATTTATAGATATATTCACATCTAAGCTGATAATATAAGTAAATTGTAATTATACATATTTTATTTCCGAAAACCTTTCAAAATGTCTAAAAAAAAACCCAGGGTAGTCTCTTTAAGTTCAATGGGCTAACCACCATACTACTGAGGCGTACACATGTATGTAAACAACTTGCGGGCGGTCGCTTGATGCGCGGTCGGTCTGGGATCGATCCCCGTCAGTGGACCCATTGAGCTATTTCTCGTTCCAGCCAGTGCACCACGACTGGTATATCAAAGGTCGTGGTATGTGCAATCCTGTCTGTGGGATAGTGCATATAAAATATCCCTTGCTACTAATTGAAAAATGTAGCGGGTTTCCTCTCTAGGACTGTTAAAATTACCAAATATTTGACATCCAATATCGTCTAGTGGTGTCGTAAACAAAACAAAGTTTAACGTTAACATAAACGACTAGGAAGCAGACTAACACCATCAGACCAGGCACCGACCTGTTTATCAACAACGTTGAAAGGAATCTTAAAATGTTAATCGCTTTAGTTGTTACGTAACTCTGGCGAGACTCGGCACCGATAAGAAAACCTGATTGGCCAATATTACGTCACATCTGTTTACAAACGGAACATCACGTTGTCATGGAGAACCCTGTGTGGTAATGGAATGCCAGGTATATGAACAAAACAACCATCCACCTGCCACGTAATATTGGCCAATCAGGTTTTCTAATACGTGGAAATGCAAAGATGGACGCATGATCCAGCCAAAACTCCGGTTTAAAATGGCTGCTGACTTGAATTTGTTGACTTTATAAACATCTAGGGTTCAGTTTCTGTTTGTTATTATTTTTGTTGTTGCCATGGTTTTTTGTTTTGTTTTGTTTTTTGTTGTTGTTTTTGTTTTTGTTGTTGTTGTTGTTTGTTTTGTTGTTGTTTTTTTTTTTTTTTTTTTTTGTTTTTTTTTTTGGGGGGGGGGGGGGGTTCTGTTGTTGTTATTGTTGTTTGTCTGACATTATTTTTCCTACATCCGGAATACCAAAGACCAAATGTAACACGCAGGCCATTTTTAGAGATTTTTTGTCATCTCAACTATCTGGCTGGTGCTTATAAAACGTTTACAGTCAAATTATATGCATGTGACGTCTCCAAACCCTGAGTGAGTGCTCCGCAAGGCTCAATGGGTAGGGGACCGACCAGTGGTCCATAACTGGTTCAACAAAGGCCATGGTTTGTGCTATCCTGCCTGTGGGAAGCGCAAATAAAATATCCCTTGCTTCTAATCGGAAAGAGTAGCCCATGTAGTGGCGACAGCGGGTTTCCTCTCAAATCTGTGTGGTCCTTAACCATATGTCTGACGCCATATAACCGTAAATAAAGTGTGTTGAGTGCGTCGTAAAAAAAAAAAAATCTTTCTTTCTTTCATTAGAGATTGAGTCTGGACTCTAAAAGTCTTATAAACACGGGTCCAGGCCTGGTGCTTATAAAACTGTTAGAGTCTAGACTGGAGACTGTAATAGAGTCTGAGACACTACAGTCATGACAAGGCCATATAGACTGTATGTGTGTGACGTCATTAGAGATTGAGTCTGGACTCGAGACTCTAATAGAGTTTGAGATACTACAGTCATGACAAGGCCATATAGACTGTATGTGTGTGACGTCATTAGAGATTGAGTCTGGACTCGAGACTCTAATAGAGTCTGAGACACTACAGTCATGACAAGGCCATATAGACTGTATGTGTGTGACGTCATTAGAGATTGAGTCTGGACTCGAGACTAATAGAGTCTGAGACACTACAGTCATGACAAGGCCATATAGACTGTATGTGTGTGACGTCATTAGAGATTGAGTCTGGACTCGAGACTCTAATAGAGTGAGACACTACAGTCATGACAAGGCCATATAGACTGTATGTGTGTGACGTCATTAGAGATTGAGTCTGGACTCGAGACTCTAATAGAGTCTGAGACACTACAGTCATGACAAGGCCATATAGACTGTATGTGTGTGACGTCATTAGAGATTGAGTCTGGACTCGAGACTCTAATAGAGTCTGAGATACTACAGTCATGACAAGGCCATCATTAGATATCGAGTTTGGACTAAAAAGTTGTATACGGTAAGCACGGGCCCTGGCCTGTCTGTCCAAGACAGTGGGTTAGTGGTTAGTCGTTAGTTATTAATGAGAGAAGTGGATGGATGCAGTGGTTTTGCGTCTTCCCGCCGGCTCGTTAAACTCTACGTGGGAGCCCTGGGAGTCAATAACAGTACCTTCCAGCCTTACGCCCGATGGTTTAACCACTACAACAGCGAGGCCGGTTGTTTAACACAAATAAACTGCACTTGCAAATATAATAATCCACCTGCAAATATAATCTTAGACCTTTATTCGGAGTTGTTTGTGTAGTTAGATATCATACATGCTGTGGGAAATGCTTTCCAAAGTTTTGACCTTTCTAATGTGTGCGACATTTCCGAATGATAGCACTGGCAACGTGATAGGAACCGTTAACGCCGTGGAAATAATAACCGAATTGTACTTCACAACGCGACACACAACAAAGTTCTACTATTCTTGGTTCTACAAAATAAAATCAGTTCTCATTGCCAATGATGAATGATATTAACAGTTCTAATAAAACTGATATACAATGTCACTAAGTGTATCCACACGCCCAGGAGGCACACACATACAAATAGGGCATTAAATCTACACGCAAGAAAACAGGGTGAAACATTGCATTTATTATGAATATTAATTAGCAACCCTCATTTTCGCGGAACATCTCACAGACTCGGTTCAATTTTGTGTTACTGGACCCTGTATTTGTTTGAACCATGGTTTTAGTAGCCCAATGATACGGGGAACTGTGCCTGCCCCCCCCCCCCCCCCCCCCCCGTCTTGAGGTCCAAATATTTACTTTTTTGTCCTATTCAGTACACAGAGTATATATAAACCAAACAAGTGGGTTTGTTCGCCCCATTATAGAAATGCCACCCTACCCTACGGGCCTTTGTACACTAAATAAAAATAAATTCATTTACTTCGAAAAGATAACAATATTTGAACAAATAAACAATGTCACCAATAAATATTAGTATAATTACTGCCATTACTAGAGCTGTTAGTATTAGTATTAACAGCAATTACATCCGGTTCACCTAAACGTTCAAACACTTTTACGTTGTGTGTGTGGTTTTTTGTTTGGTTTTTTGTTAGTCCATTATGGGCACTTTTCAGCTGCCAATTTCATTTATAAAATTTATTTATTTATTTATTCATTTATTATTATTACTATTATTATTATTTTATTATTATTATTATTATTGTTATTATTATATATATTTTTATTGCATGTGTCAGTGTTTTGGTATGTCCATCCTGAATCACGCATGTTATTGACAAAACCACAACATTCCTCAAATCACAGCTTTGTTATGAATCTCTGTCACATGACTGCTCAGTTTTAACTGTTCTGAGTCGTTTTCACAATTTTGAAAACAAAACAAATACAAGTTTGAATATGTCCACATTTGAGTGTCAGGTATATATATATATATATATATATATATATATATATATATATATATATATATATATATATATATACTACATTATATAAATACTAGCGTCTTCCGGTATGTGTTTCAACCTCCCTCCCTCCCTCTCAGCAAGCGATTTTTCGTATGCACCATCCCAGACAGGATAGTACATACCACGGCCTTTGTTACACCAGTCGTGGAGCACTGACTGCAACGAGAAATAGCACAATGGGCCCACCGACGGGGATCGGTCCCAAACCGATCCCAAACCGACCGCACATTAAGCGAGCGCTTTACCACTGGGCTACACCCCCCACCCCCTCCCCCCCAATTTTAAAATTACACCCGAATGTTTATATTAATGCTAATAGTGATGGCAAGACGTTTAACATGTTTATCAGAATTTCAATACTGGTGTTATAGTACAGTTTATCATGTGCTGTCCGGTCTGGGAAATGCCTACAGTGCTTGTCTCCCCCCCCCCCCCCCCCCCCAACCCCCCACCCCCTCCCTTCCCGCCCTCTTCAAGTATGAAAACTTCTGTTATTTTGTATAAATTTGAAATCTATAAACAGACAGCACAATTTAAAATATAAAAAACGATGGCACATCAACAGTAGACTTCACAACAGACACTGGCACTTACCTCGTCCACTGTCCATTAAAACTGCGCCTCTCCAAGTATCCCTGCATAGTTGGCGTTTGTAGTTCGCCGAACGAGTTTGCCGACTGCACCCGAGTCTCGGCGGTCCCTTTGTGCTGTGACGTCATGGACTCGCCGATTCCATCTGAAGACCAAAAGACGTCGCCTCCGACACGTCTGAGACCGATGGAAGGTGATCTCTGAAAGCGGAACATAACTTACACACGTGTCGTGGGATACACTTTCTGCACATATCATAGCCTGACAACAGACGCATGTCACGAGTTCTATAAAGTGAAATGATGCAGATGTGCTGTGTGTTGAGAGCTAGGCTGTATCACATTCAAACTGCCAGTTCTCGGTGGTACAAAAGTTAGGATCCGCTGGACATGGTTAGTACTAGGAGGCAAGACGTAGCGCAGTGGTAAAGCGCTCGACTGATGCTCGGCCGGTCTAGGATCGATCCCCATCAGTGGGCCCATTTGGTTATTTCTCTTTCACGGCTGTGTACTACGACTGGTATATCAAAGGCCGTGGTATATGCTATCCTGTCTGTGGGGTGGTGCATATAAAAGATCCCTTACTAATAATGGAAACATGTAGTGGGTTTCCTCTCCAATACTATGTCAGAAGTCTTTGACATCGAATAGTCGATGATTAGTACATCAATGTGTGCCCTAGTGGTATCGTTAAACAAAACAATACTAACATAGGTGTCCTGGCTTAAAAAAAGTTTATTGACTGCACTAAAGCACACTGATTTATTAATCATCGGCCTTTGGTTGTCATATATTTGGTAATTTTCACATACAGTCTTAAAGTGGAAACCCGCTTCATTTTCTTATTATTTGTACAAATGTAGTTATATATTTTTAAATTATTGTTACAAATGTTGATAGTTAGACAAGACAGGGTTATTGCATTTTACATTACACAACGTTAAACCAATAGTAAGGGTAGGGATATATGTTTTGAAACATTTGTTTTAATAGGCTGGTGACTGACCTATCATTTTTATTTAATATTTATGAAGTACACATTGCTAATAGTCTTTACACAAGATTTGTGGGAATTTTTGAGAGGTGAAAAAAATGATACAAGCCAAAATGTACTAATAAAATATGAATTGTAGTTTAAATATATTAAACTAACTTCGCATTTCCCCCATACAGTGTGTAATAGACAAACGCAAATCAACATGTCGAACCTGTCACCACTGCGACTATGTTCTCATAAAACAGTACTTTTGTCTGTGTCAGTCTGCGTAGGTCACCGATGTCTTGTAGATTTTATGAAAACCATATTTTAGGGACAATTTTCAGGTGCACATTCCTGTTCTCCACGACTGATATACCAAAGGCCGTGGTATGTGCTATCCTGTCTGTTGAATGGTGCATATAAAAGATCCTTTGCTACTAATGGAAAACTGTAGCGGCTTTCCTCTCTAAGACTATATGTCAGAAATACCAAATGTTTGACATCCAATAGCCGATGATTAACTAACCAATGTGCGCCAGTCTGTTTTTCCACATTTAAAATAAACAAACTTTAACTTTTTGATAATATTCCTTACAAATGAATGGTTTTTGGTTTGACTGGAGGATGGTTATAAAAATGTCACCAATTAATTCATTCATCCTAGAACTGTACATAGACAAACATAATTGTGCTTCTACGTCAACAGGGAGTTAAGATATACAAAACAATACATTAAAATGGTGGCCATTTTGAATTTCAAGATGGTTGTCATGATTGGATGACTATAATAATGTCACCAAAAAATTCATGACTGCAGAAATGTATACCATAAAATGATGGCCATTTTGAATTTCAAGATGTCTGTCATGATCAAAGGACCGAAGAAAATGCTACCAATGGATTTCCAATTTTGGACAGTGTTAACATAAAAGGAAATACATTTTACTGACACAGACTGACACAGATCGACGCAGACTGACATAGATCGACACCGACTGGCACAGATCGACGCAGACTGACACATATCGACACCGACTGACACAGATCGACGCAGACTGACACAGATCGACGCAGAATTACACAGATCGACACCGACTAACACAGATTGACGCAGACTGACACAGATCGACACCGACTGACACATATCGACACCGACTGACACAGATCGACACAGGATTAAACAGATCGACACAGGATTAAACAGATCGACGCAGGATTACACAGATCAACGCAAACTGACACATATTGACACAGATCGATACAGACTGACACAGATCGACACAGACTGACACAGACCGATACCGACTGACACAGATTGAGACCGACTGACACAGATCGACGCAGGATTACACAGATCGACACAGACTGACACAGATCGACGCAGGATTACACAGATCGACGCAGACTGACACAGATCGACACAGACTGACACATATCGACACAGACTGACACAGATCAATGCAGGTAAACACAGGTCGACGCAGACTGACGCAGATCGAGGCAAACTGACATAGATCGATGCAGATAGACACAGACTGTCAGATCGAGGCAGACTGACGCAGATCGACGCAGATCGAGGCAGACTGATATAGATCGACGCAGATTGACGCAGATCGACACAGACTGTCAGATCGACGCAGACTCACACAGATCGACGCAGTCTCACACCGATCGAGGCAGACCTGCTCGACTTTGCAGATGTTACTCATAGCGTCTGCATCGATCTATATCTCTTAACGGTTTTATAAAAACCAGGCTTGAAAACAAGCATCTACATAACTGAATCTGCATAAAGATTTGAAGTCATTTTACCGATCAGCTTTGCGTTATATCAAAGTCATAGCAACTGTAAAGTCTACACTAGTATTATTTGCGACAAGAACGAAAGCTATAAGGTGTATACAGTTAATGCAGGGGCAGACCTGTCGAACTGATTTATGATTCGTCTTGAATAATAATGGACATGCCGTTGTATCGTCCGAGGACAGATAAATAAAACTAACAACTATTATTAGTCATACACGCCATGTATGGAGAGAAGTAGAACTCGAGGGCGTGCAGACTGTGTACCCAGGACAATGATGACAAACAAGCACGTCGTTTAATCAGCTGTCTGGCATTATCAGTATAACTACAGTTATTATGACACAAACCGTGGATTTTAATGCAACACTGGTTCTAACGGGACCATGCTAAGGACTGCAATAAACATTACGCTGTTGAGTTCTCGAGATTCAATAGCCTTTGCTTGTATAGCCCACTTTTCAAGGACCTGTTTCACAATGCTGTTTATCCCAACTTTTACATACAAAATAAACAATGTTCCCATACTTACTTTTTTTTTCTATGTTATATATACGATTTTAATGAAGAACGTCTTTAATTGTTAAAACCAAAATAAATTCTTTTGCAATTTTTTCCTGGATCAATGCTTAAATTGACTGGACTATAAAGGCTAATAGACTTTAATGTGTATTGTGCGTTCCAACCTTTACGTGTACATGTGTTGCGGTTGAGGCTGAGGTTGAGGCTGAGGCTGCGGCTGCGGCTGCGACTGCGACTGCGACTTTGCGACTTAACCCTGTGACCAAAGCATTGAGGGTTGGGGACGAAAGAAATTTTCGTTTTACTTTTCAAAGTAAATCTGGGTTTTTTCTCTGAAAAATGACAATCGTGGAAGGGGAACCCCCAATAAAAAAAACAATGATTCCTTGACGTATTTAACAATAGAAAACCTTTTTTCTCGTTATTTGCAGTATCACATGTCACACTTAGGTGAGATCCTAATAGGGGGTGGGGGGGGGGGGGGGGGATGAATGCCGGTAATTAATTTAAATACTAAATAATACGTACATTATTACCTTTACCATACAAATGTGGACGGCCAACCAAAAGAAGGGCAATTCCACGAAAAACGTTCACTGTGGACTGTTCTGATAGATGTTGTACGGGATGTTTGTACTTTGTTGGGTTTTTTTTGTCTGTTATGACCACAGCAAGGTCGTTTTGGTGCAGTAATGTTACTAACTGCTGCTGAAGGGTTGGGAATATTCAAACATTCATTTTATATTATTTTAATCGAATCAAAGCTTATTAATACGTTAGTGTTTTTTTAAAGTGAAATGTTTTAAATTCTGCACGATTGTACTTACTTTGGGCGACAATATTTGGGCATACATAGTTTGGGCACCACTTGTATCGCCTTGCCTTTGGTACAGTTTAAAGCCCTGATATTACTTTATCTCAAGTGACATCCCACGTCTGGTACAGTTTAAAGCCCTGATATTACTTTATCTCAAGTGACATCCCACGTCTGGTACAGTTTAAAGCCCTGATGTTACTTTTTCTCAAGTGACATCCCACGTCTGGTACAGTTTAAAGCCCTGATGTTACTTTTTCTCAAGTGACATCCCACGTCTGGTACAGTTTAAAGCCCTGATGTTACTTTTTCTCAAGTGACATCCCACGTCTGGTACAGTTTAAAGCCCTGATGTTACTTTATCTCAAGTGACATCCCACGTCTGGTACAGTTTAAAGCCCTGATATTACTTTTTCTCAAGTGACATCCCACGTCTGGCAACAATCTTGTTTTGCTAAATGTCTGGCGAAAGACTTAATGGGGTTTTAATGGCGCAGTGGTTAAGCCATCGGACTACAGGCTGGTATGTATAGGATTCGCAGCCCGGTACCGGCTCGAACCCAAAGCGGGTTCTTAAGGACTCAATGGGTAGGTGTAACCTAGCCCGAGTACTCTGACTGTAAGAGAGCTAGACGTCCGACGTATTTATGTCCAAACGTCCGTCTAGCTCTCTTACAGTCAGAGTACTCGGGCTAGGTGTAAGCCAACACACCCTCTTCTCTCTCACTAACCAAGAAACAACTAATCCACTGTCAGAGTACTCGGGCTAGGTGTAAGCCAACACACCCTCTTCTCTCTCACTAACCAAGAAACAACTAATCCACTGTCAGAGTACTCGGGCTAGGTGTAAGCCAACACACCCTCTTCTCTCTCACTAACCAAGAAACAACTAATCCACTGTCAGAGTACTCGGGCTAGGTGTAAGCCAACACACCCTCTTCTCTCTCACTAACCAAGAAACAACTAATCCACTGTCAGAGTACTCGGGCTAGGTGTAAGCCAACACACCCTCTTCTCTCTCACTAACCAAGAAACAACTAATCCACTGTCCTGGACAGAGCCCAGATAGCTGAGGATATAAGCACGAAAATAAGTTATAATAATAATAATTGGGTTTTTCAATGTGTTAAAGTTCGTTAAAAATGTCTTTGTACGGTATGTTTGCCTTTGTGTGTCCACAAAATGGAAAGAAAGAAAGAAATGTTTTATTTAACGACGTACTCAACACATTTTAATTACGGTTATATGGCGTCAGACATATGGTTAAGGACCACACAGATTTTTTTAGAAAAAACCCGCTGTCGCCACTTCATGGGCTACTCTTTCCGATTAGCAGCAAGGGATCTTTTATTTGCGCTTCCCACAGGCAGGATAGCACAAACCATGGCCTTTGTTCAACCAGTTATGGATCACGGGTCGGTGCAAGTGGTTTACACCTACCCATTGAGCCTTGCGGAGCACTCACTCAGGGTTTGGAGTCGGTATCTGGATTAAAAATCCCATGCCTCGACTGGGATCCGAACCCAGTACCTACCAGCCTGTAGACCGATGGCCTGCCACGACGCCACCGAGGCCGGTCTTACCGTTTAACGACACATATATATTATGGGTAAGTTATAGGATACATTATATTACCGCACAACGCAATCTGTTTTTAATACTATTAATGTGATAGACTAGGATCGGAAAGAAATGATTAAATGATAAGTAGGATACGGCTTCGATAGTCGTAAGTGAAAATCGTTGTAAGTCGAAATAACCCTGCTTGTGTGGCACGTCGACAACACCAAGGTATTCTTCATAAACATGAGATGGACTTGACTTGCTGGTCAAGAACGCTGAGATTGCGAGCTGTTCAATAATGCTTGTACCGCGCTAGGTGCAGATACCAGGCTGTTATAAAGTCTCGATAACAACGCCCATGACACGCAGACAGACACGCACGTGCTAATTGTGTTTATGGCGGCGAAGCGATCGAGCCCTGCCCACCACGCCACGGCACTCTGTGCATCGCACAGAAATCGTACTTTAAAGTACAGCAAGGCAGTCTAAATAACCGTTAATGGTTGTCAACAATAAATCTCTTTCAAAATTGGCAATTCAAGTGACGTCATTCAAGGAATCGGTGTGTGTGCGTGCGTGTGTATGTGTGTGTGCGTGTGTGTGTGTGTGTGCGTGGTCCATGCCCTACCCTCTTGCGCCACCACAAATATGACATGCACAGGATTGACCGGCATCGGTGGCGTCGTGGTTAGGCCATCGGTCTACATGCTGGTAGGTACTGGTTTCGGATCCCAGTCGAGGCATGCGATTTTCGATCCAGATACCGACTCTAAACCCTGAGTGAGTGCTCCGCAAGGCTCAATGGGTAGGTGTAAACCACTTGCACCGACCAGTGATACATAACTGGTTCAACAAAGGCCATGGTTTGTGCTATCATGTCTGTGGGAAGTGCAAATAAAAGATCCCTTGCTGCTAATCGGAAAGAGTAGCCCATGTAGTGGCGACAGCGGGTTTCCTCTCAAATCTGTGTGGTCCTTAACCATATGTCTGACGATATATAACCGTAAATAAAATGTGTTGAGTGCGTCGTTAAATAAAACATTTCTTTCCAACCAAGGATAAATTTTACTTCGCTCTGTACCAAACACTAACATTGTAACATCTAACTGTAAACTCAAAACTATCCCGGACAGGCAACAGGCGCGTGTGCAGGGGTTGGGGGCGGGGGTAAAAAAAAAAAAAAAAAACCACAAAAAAATCCCAACCAAACAAACAAACAACAACAACAAAAAACCCAAACAAACAACAACAAACAAACAAACAACAAACAAACAACAACAAAAAAGTAGGTCGACAGAGTAGACCGTATGTCCACAATTCCCTGCACACGTGCCTGGACAGGTCATACTTATTATAGCTGAGTTGTGCCCAGGACGGCGTGCTTGAACCTTAAATAGATATACTAGTAAGCACGAGAATCAAACTGAAATGAAATGGAAATTTGATAGATTCCTCAAGTTTGTTGAAAGAAATATTTTTGCACTGCAGAGTTTCATTTGTATAGTTCACAAACATATTAAGGGAGGTAAATAACGTAATTAACGTACCGACATAGTACACGTACCTTCTATATCATGTTATTAGTGCGGACATATCTGCGTATTTTCTAAGTAGTTGTTATACACGTGCACGCTGATATGTACGTCACTGGTGTAAGTAGTCGGGAGGAGTGGTTTCTATACACGTACTAAATTGCCAAGGTGAGACTTTTTTTACACACATACTCGCGTAAGACCAGAGATCAGTAATTGCCCCCCGTAAATCTGTTGTCGAGTTTCTACGTCCCAATCAGGAGAGTATTGTTTGTAGTCAGCGCACTGCCCTTTGGTGCCACTTCAGGGGTATTTCATTATTGAGATCCGTAGTATTAATAATTATTCAGTGTATCAGTATAGGACTACGGATCGAATAACAATACATTTAATAAAGTGGAAGACACTTTCCGTTTTAATTTTAAAACTTTTTATATATCTTGGCTGGCCAAACGTAAACCCAGAATCTACCAGTCGTAAAGACGCGTGTAAAGGAATTGATGCAGGGGTGGGGGTATGGGGGTATGGGGTGGTGGTGGTGGTGTGTGTGTGTGTGGGGGGGGGGGGGGGGGTAGTAGTAGTGGGTGTCTAGACTGTGGCGAGTAAAGTCATGCTCCCACGGATATTATATTAACAAAAAAGAACAATTTACTTGACCACGGATTTCGATTATTTCGCGCCTAAATTGTAATAAATCTCGGGATTACCGGAGCGGGACGTAGCCCAGTGGTAAAGCGCTCGCTTGATGCGCGGTCGTTTGGGATTGATCCCCTTCGGTGTGCCCATTGGGCTATTTCTCATTCGAGCCAGTGCACCACGACTGGTATATCAAAGACCGTGGTATGTGTTATCCTGTCTGTGGGATGGTGCATATAAAAGGTCAATTGCTACTAATGGAAAAATATATCGGGTTTCCTCTCTAAGACTATATGTCAAAAGTACCAAATGTTTGACATCCAGTAGCCTATGATTAATAAATCAATGTTCTCTAGTGGTGTCGTTAAACAAATCAAACTTTAACTTTTACATCACGAAATCAACAAGAAGTATTTTATATAATATATTCTGATAGACAAAAGGGTAGTAGTAATACAACTAAGAAACTCAATCGGCCACGGTGTTGTAGTGGTTAAACCATCGGACATAAGACGGTAGGTCCTGGGTTCGCCTCCCGGTACCGGCTCCCACCCAGAGCGAGTTTAACGGCTCAGTTGTTAAGTGTAAGACAACTACACCGAATTCTCTCTTACTAACCACCAACCCACTGTCCTGGACAATGGGATATAAGCACGGAAATAAGTATCTATGAAAATAAGACACTCATCCATAGTGTCAGATAATAAACAGTATTACTAACATTGTATCCCGCATTACATTACTGTATTTTTATACAGACAATTATAAACGCTAGTAATAAATTAAAATTTGGCTATAATACCAACAGCCTGAGTACTAGACACCGTCTCATTTAGCTGTTATACAATGGCACAGTTCAAATCAGTTAGTTCTTAAAGGGACAGACTCTAGTTTTTAAACACTACAGCATATGTTTCACTATTAGAGCCGTTTATGATCACTTAAATTAAACATTACTTATATTTTATTGTTTAGATTATCCATTCCCATAGAACTGAAGTGTTTCTAGTCATACTGGTATTTCTAATATCAAAAAAAGCATTTTTCATATTTTTAAAAACGCACGTGCGTCTGAGAAGTAGCGATTTATTAATGCGAGTTTTTAATAATATTTCCCGTTTTAACGTCACAGACTCTCCTTTCACTGCAACTTTATTCAAACGAGTTACAGGTTTGTAAATTAACTAAATTTAGTGTCCATTTTTAGTACGTGTTAAAACTAGGGTCAGCGCCTTTAATACAAGTAAGTTCAAATCAATGGGTTATTTAAATGCTATAGAGGCCAACCTACTTGTAATCATCAAAGAAAGATTTCAATAGGCATTTCAGAATTGTATATTCTTATTTTAATGAAGACCTATTTCCGAAACAGGACTATACAACAAGTATGACACTACGAAATTACAACAAAATTTACTTGCCAGTTTCAAGTCGCATGCAAATGTTACAATCTGTATCGAGTTTATGTTGTTAAAGTTATGTAGCGTTAACTCGGAACACCCACAGGTACGGGTAATCAAAGTACAACAACAAAAATAGTTCCCTGTCATCGATCCGTTCGTGGCCAATCCACATCACATGCCGACTGTCAGGTAGGTGTGTAATCAAGAACAGGTGGAAACACAATACAGACATTCGAAATTATAAACTCTAGCGTCTGTCACACACCGTCACAATAAAGGTTAAAGATTGTTTTTTTTTTGTTTAACGACATCACTACTAGGGCACTAGAACACATTGATCTATTTAATCGGCTATTGGATGTCAAATATTTGGTAATTTTTGACGTATTGTCTTATCTAGAGGAATCCCACTACATTTTTTCCATTAGTAGTAAGGGATGTTTTATAAGCACCACCCCACAGACAGGATAGCACATACCACGGCCTTTGATATACCAGTCGTGGTGCACTAGTTGTAACGAGAAAAAACCTAATGAGTTGAATGGATTCACAGTTCATGTGCCTGAATCGGCCTCTGTGGTGTAGTTGTTAAAATTTGTTTTGTTTAACGACACCACTAGATGACATTGATTAATTAATTATCGGCTATTGGATGTCAAACATTTGGTAATTCTGACACGTAGTCATCCGAGGAAATCCGCTATATTTTTCCAAATGCAGCAAGGAACTTTTATATGCACTTTTTCACAGACAGGAAAGCACATATCACGACCTTTGACCAGTTGTGGTGCACTGGTTGGAACGAGAAAAAAATACAATGATGTAGTATCATAATTATAATGATGAAATTAAACCCCTCACTCATTTTGTTTCATTGGCAATCACATAACGTACACAAGGTATAAGATAATTCTGAGCTCATTGAATAATACATGAGTGGCCGTTAGATATCATTTATCTTACAGCGAGTTGTTTTAAAATGTATCTAACAAGCGAAAGCGAGTTTGATACGTTTTTAAACAACGCGTTGTTACATATACTAAAAAATCAGGTTTTAAGCAAATTTTAACATCTTTTTTCGACTAAAAGTTATTTACAGCCCTTTCGCTTGTAGCTAACTTACGCGTTACGCGACAAATGATTGTCAGGTTAACTAAACGTCACAGTGTATTCGATTTCGACCGTGCTGGTTCTTCATTGGATGTATGGCATTGGTAACCTGGTCATCACCTAGGAGCAGCCAGTCGTATGTCTTGAAATTGTTAACACACGTACATGTGTTAACAAGTATGTGTTATCAAAAATAACGAATGATGTTCTCGCCAACGGGAGTGTAAGAAATAATTATTTTTGACACAGTTATGTGAATTTATTAAGGTGACATTAATGAACATTCTTTTCCCAGCTGTTCGGAATGTGGGACACATCAAATATCTTAGTTCTAAAGGTAATTAATACTAAACTCTATTAACATAGTCCTTCCTTCTTTCTCTCTAACACCAGTATTTCATGTGTCAGCCTCGTCTAAAATATGTTTATATAATAGCATTGTGTTTACTTCTTTCTAACACCGGTATTTCATGTGTCAGCCTCGTCTAAAATATGTTTATATAATAGCATTGTGTTTACTTCTTTCTAACACCGGTATTTCATGTGTCAGCCTCGTTTAAAATATGTTTATATAATAGCATTGTGTTTATTTATTTCTAACACCGGTATTTCATGTGTCAGCCTCGTCTAAAATATGTTTATATAATAGCATTGTGTTTACTTCTTTCTAACACCGGTATTTCATGTGTCAGCCTCGTCTAAAATATGTTTATATAATAGCATTGTGTTTACTTCTTTCTAACACCGGTATTTCATGTGTCAGCCTCGTCTAAAATATGTTTATATAATAGCATTGTGTTTACTTCTTTCTAACACCGGTATTTCATGTGTCAACATCGACTAAAATATGTTTATATAATAGCATTGTGTTTACTTCTTTCTAACACCGGTATTTCATGTGTCAGCCTCGTCTAAAATATGTTTATATAATAGCATTGTGTTTACTTCTTTCTAACACCGGTATTTCATGTGTCAACCTCGTCTAAAATATGTTTATATAATAGCATTGTGTTTACTTCTTTCTAACACCGGTATTTCATGTGTCAACCTCGTCTAAAATATGTTTATATAATAGCATTGTGTTTACTTCTTTCTAACACCGGTATTTCATGTGTCAGCCTCGTCTAAAATATGTTTATATAATAGCATTGTGTTGACTTCTTTCTAACACCGGTATTTCATGTGTCAACCTCGTCTAAAATATGTTTATATAATAGCATTGTGTTTACTTCTTTCTAACACCGGTATTTCATGTGTCAGCCTCGTCTAAAATATGTTTATATAATAGCATTGTGTTTACTTCATGTGTCAACATCGACTAAAATATGTTTATATAATAGCATTGTGTTTACTTCTTTCTAACACCAGTATTTCATGTGTCAACCTCGTCTAAAATATGTTTATATAATAGCATTGTGTTTACTTCTTTCTAACACCGGTATTTCATGTGTCAACATCGACTAAAATATGTTTATATAATAGCATTGTGTTTACTTCTTTCTAACACCAGTATTTCATGTGTCAGCCTCGTCTAAAATATGTTTATATAATAGCATTGTGTTTAATTCTTTCTAACACCAGTATTTCATGTGTCAGCCTCGTCTAAAATATGTTTATATAATAGCATTGTGTTTACTTCTTTCTAACACCGGTATTTCATGTGTCAACATCGACTAAAATATGTTTATATAATAGCATTGTGTTTACTTCTTTCTAACACCAGTATTTCATGTGTCAGCCTCGTCTAAAATATGTTTATATAATAGCATTGTGTTTAATTCTTTCTAACACCAGTATTTCATGTGTCAGCCTCGTCTAAAATATGTTTATATAATAGCATTGTGTTTACTTCTTTCTAACACCGGTATTTCATGTGTCAACATCGACTAAAATATGTTTATATAATAGCATTGTGTTTACTTCTTTCTAACACCAGTATTTCATGTGTCAGCCTCGTCTAAAATATGTTTATATAACAGCATTGTGTTTACTTCTTTCTAACACCAGTATTTCATGTGTCAACATCGACTAAAAAGAGTTAATTCATGAACGAATCAAAATTACTCGCTATTCTATACTTTATATACTACTTGGCAAATGGCGTATACTTTTAAAGCGTTTCTTTTGGAAATAAAAATCGAAAACAGTAAATAACTTTAAAAAGGTAAATATTACTGTTTCTGATTCATTACCACATTTTCCCAAATGGCAAACATATTAATTTAACAATTTCCAAAACATGTATTACGAATTAAAATAATCGTACACATAATATATTAGGTACATCCAAATGTCATTAGTCTATGTTTACCGAATACATAATGTAGCATATATGTAGAAGACTACTAGTATTAATTTTATTTTTGACACATATCAGGCCTAAACAATTCTGTGCTTCCGGGAACATGCCGAAAATATTTAGGTAGGGTCAGTCGACTTATTTTGTTTTACTACATGTTTTACTCTTTTCATCTACATATTAATAGAGAAAAAAAAGATCTGAACAAAATACATTGAAAAACAAATTAGGGTCGGCCCTTGTTTTCTAGATAGGGTCAGGTTCCCGGAAATACACATTTTATTTTTGACTTATTATTATAATTTAAAACGCATTATTCAATTAAAAACCTATACTATTTGAGTATTTACATTCTGGTGTTTTATATTGCAGAGACCTTACTAGTATGTTATGAGATACAATAGTAATGATCGGATGTCCAGTATATGCTATAATATATTTTACAAAAATGAATGTATATTAAAACCTAATACAAAACGTAACACTGAACTTGTTATCACTGATCACATTGTCTACTATAAAACACCAACTCCGTCTTACCCACCCGCTCCACAGTTCCGTTACATTTAATAGACCAGAGAATACTACGTGAGTGGCCGTTAAATGCCATTTATCACAAAACTAGTTGTTTTAAAATGTATTTAACGAGCGAATGTAACGGATACAAATGTATTATTCTATTTCTTACATATCCTCAAAAACCAGGTTTTAAGCAAGTTTTTCCATCTTTTTCGACTAAAGGTTATTTACAGCCGTTGCTCTTGTAGCTGTCTTACGTGTCACAGACACATGGATGTCAGGTTAACTATACGTCACAGTATAATAGATTTCCATCGTGTATATTTTTTTCATTGGATGTATGGCATTGGTGACCTGGTCATCACCTATGAGCAGCCAGTCGTATGTCTTGAAATTGTTAACACACGTACGTGTGTTAATAACCATGTGCAACCAAAAATAATGAATGGTGTTCTCACCAAAGGGTGTGTAAGAAAAACCTTTTCCAGTTACCAGTAAACACGAATCGCCCAAGTTATTTCCAATCGTTCTCTCGTCCATCTGCAGATACGAGTAATGTCTGATGGAATATGTTAACGAACAGCTAATAAATAAAACGGCCATTTTTAACAACACCTGCCAATGAAGCAGTAGTTGTTTTTATCTGTTATCAAGATTTGTGAAATAAAAGGTTTATGTTAGAATACAACCCCAACCCCCAAAAACAACAACAACAACCCAACAACAACAAACAAACAACAAAACAAACCACACACTGCAATAAACTATTAACTACGTATCTAAATCTGTGATACCTCCAACCTAAATCCAAATAATGGTATTGTAGAATAAAAGGACATACACGCGCACACACATACACTCGCGCGCGCACACACACACACACGCACGCACACACATACACGTACACACGCACACACACATACACGAACACAGACCCACACACATACACACACACGCATACACGCGCGCACACATACATACACACAAACGTATACATGTACATACACACACACGCACGCGCGCGCGCGCACACACACACACACACACAGACACAGACATACATGCACACACACACACACACACGCACACACACACACACACACACACACACACACACACACACACACACACAGACATACATGCACACACACACACACACGCACACACACAGTAACGTATCATCCCGTTCGTCTATGTATAATATCTAGTAAAAATTAACTACTTAAAGTTTTTTTTTTTTTATTAAAAACTTGTCAGTTATCGTAAATACAACTTTTAATTTTAAGAGTAGACTCAACAAACAGTGGAGGAATAATATACCGGGTAATAGCTGTAGTACAAGTCCAATGTATGAAAAATATATATATAAAATTACAGAATAGCATATGATCATTCAAAACGACTTATTTTCCTTAATCCTAAAATATTAATTATTTTATAACCTTTGTTTATTCGAAAAACTGCACATGTATTCGTCAATGCACGTGCATAACTGATCGTGTTATATTATGTAATCGTGTTAGTCAGTTCGCGGATTAGGGACGCTGTTTATTACGTACTACAAAAAGCCTTGACCCTGTCTGTCAACGAGTGACTAAGTCATAAGTACATAATTACGTCATCAAAGTACACCAAAAGTCTCAACTATTACTTCAAACACGTTACTCCGAACCGTTAGTACACAGTCGAGTAATTTTTTCTAATAGTTTCACATGAAACAAACCCAGTTATTTGTGGTTAATTTGCAAACAAAGTATTTGATCTTTGACCGGTACTAGAACACGAAACTCATTTTGCAGTCCATACGCATGAATCGGCCTCAGTGGTGTAGTGGTAGGTATTGAGTTCGCATCCCGGTACCGGCTCTTTCCGAGAACTAGTTTTAACGAGTTAATAGGTAGTTACTATCTCGACTCATCTCTCACTAACTACTAACGGTTAACAACTGGCCTGTGTGGGTGTTTAATGGCACCCCAGCACAAAGTCCAATGACCAAGGTACTTGAAAATGAAAGTTGATACAAGTATTTTGTTGTCAAAATAGGTGTATGAAACTAAACAATGGTAAACCCTTGTCTAAAACAACAAACTATTAATACTACGGATCAAATACTGAAAAATAACACCACCTATACTACAGAAAAATATATATTCGCATTAAAAAGTTCCCGTGAACCAATATTTAGAGGCATTGTGAAAAAAGTCCGGAAATACTGTATACGGACAGACATAAAGACACACAGACGAACGGACAGAAGGGCGGATGCGAAATCTATAGCTATGAGTTAGAGAAAGAGGTTGATGGTGTAGGGGTTGTTTTAGGACAGTTTACTACAAGATTTAACAATGCACTTACCTCGTTGTGCGCCACGAACGCGACAATTTGGAATTTAGGTAAGAGAAATAGTTCACTGCTGACCTAGACTGACCAGAAATGTTATTAATGGTGCTACATGTACTTGCGTGACTTGATACAAATTCCGTGAAGTCCACCAGGACCGGACCCGAGGTAGGAATGCGCACCTTAATTAAGATTAAACACAATCCGCATTAAAACAAGGGGCGGACTGCAGCTCAGCAGTAGAGCGCTCGTTTGGCGTCCGACGGGTCATAGGATCGACCCCCCTCGATGGACTTTTTATTCCATAACCGGCTCCAACCCAAAACTAAATGAGGAGAAGGGTAAAGCCAATTAGCGGACTTCTTTGTAATCAGGGAACCAAGATAGTTGAGGTATGTGTCCAGAACAGTATGCTTGAACTTTAATAGAATACAAGCCCTAAACTAGCTGAAAGTAAATAAAACCTCAAAGTATCAACCATAGGCATTGTTGAAGTTTATTTATCTATTTTAATAGTTCATTTGAATGGGTAATGGCTTATGACTGGTATGCGTCTGCGGATATAACACATTTAATGAAACTTTATCATTTTCATTTCAACTTATTTTCGTACTTATATCCAATTAAGATTCAAGCACGCTGTCATGGATATAACTCAGCTATCTGGACTGTTTGTCCAGGACAGTGGGTTAGTTGTTAGTTGTTATTGGTTAGTGAGAGACAAGAGGGTGTAGTGGTTTTACGTCTACCCATAGAGTCGTTAAAACTCGCTACGGGTGGCAGCCGATACCGGGCTGCGAACCCTGTACGTACCAACCTTATGTCCGATGGCTTAACTACGACACCACCGAGGCCGATGGGGCTCTATCAAACTAGATGTCCGAAGTCTATAATTCAAAATTAATAAACTTGTAAAACAAGGACTTACCTGATATAATTCAGGGATAAACCTTGTTTTTAATTTACCGACGTAGGTTGGAGGTTTCACAGACACAAATTTAGTTTTGTTAGCGACGAATTAATGGATGTTAGTAGAGATCCAATCAGATTCGTTATAATAAATGTTTTGAATTTAAATTTATATTGATCTGCAAATAAAAAATTTATAACACATTTGCGAAAGGCCTCTAAATTTCTATAAAAGTTTAAGTGAACAACCGATCCGATACAAGTTTTACGTTTTAGATCTGATTATTGAAACACGAAGATACGTTTTCAAGCCCGAAGCATTGATCACTCTACTCAATTAACAAAATCTCGTTTATGTTATGTCCCTTATGGTAATAGTGATCGCATGTTATTTGGTACTTGCCGCAATCAATTAACATATCGATTTGTCAGTCGTTGAAAGGTAACATTAATCACGAGAAAAACCCAGAAAGGTAAACAGTCCACATCATTTTAATATCTACACAAGCATATTGACTGTTTCATTAATAGGAACATTACGCTAAATCATTAAAACATAATAAAACTGAATATGCTGAAATATTATACCATAATTATTTAGTATCGCTAAGTTTACTTTATTATAGAATTTATATATAAAAAAGGTTTCCCTTATATTGTTAGAAATAAAGTTTAAAAAGTTAGTTTGTTTTGTTTAACGACATCATTAGAGCAAGGGGTTGGATGTAGCCCAATGGTAAAGCGCTCGCTCGATGTGTGGTTGGTCTGGGATCGATCACCGTCGGTGGGCCCATTGGACTATTTCTCGTTCCAGCCAATGCATCACGACTGGCATATCAAAGGCCGTGGTATGTTCTATCCTATCTGTGTGATGGTGCATATAAAAGATCTCTTACTGCTAATCGAAAAGAGTAGCCCATGAAGTGGCGACAGCGGGTTTCCTCTCTCAATATCTGTATGGTCCCTAACCATATGTCTGACGTCATATAACTTTAAACAAAATGAGTTGAATGCGTCGTTAAATAAAACATTTCCTTCCTTCCATTAGAGCAAATTGATTAATTAATCATTGGATGTGAAAACCTTGGGACCGGATTTACCAAGCCTGTTTATGACCTATACGCGTGTAATTACATACATTTACAATGCTCAAACACCTGCGTAACTTAAGAACAATGGGCTTTGTAAATGTAGCCTTTTTGATGTTTCTGATACGTAGTCTTCAGAGAAAACGCGCTACACCCAAGCCTGGTGGAAGAACGGCTGTCGTGGGTATCCAAGCAAAGACACTGCTGCTATTGAAATAAGATCTTACTGGCACCCAGCTGTGGAAGTCATCGTTTGTAGACTTAAACAAGTTTGTTTTGTTTAACGACACCACAAGAGCACATAAATTTATTAATCATCGGCTACTGGATGTCAAACATTTGGTAATTTTGGCATATAGTCTTAGAAAGTAAACACTTCAGTTTTCTATTAGTAGCAACGGTATTTTTATATGCACCATCCCACAGACAGGATAGCGCATATCACGGTCTTTGATATACCAGTCGTGGTGCATTGGTTGGAATGAGAAATAGCTATATGGGCCCACCGACGGGGATCGATTCCAAACCGGACGAGCATCAAGCGAGCGCTTTACCACTGGGCTATATCCCGCCCCCTCGTTTGTTTGTAGATGTTATTATTGCCAGTCCTCTCCGTATCCAGACAGCCGTTCAGCTGACCAATCAGAACACTGCTGGTGTAGTTGCTACAGTAGATACCCAGAGTTACTATTCACCATAACAGTTCGTCTGGACATGAAATAGCATTGTGCCCATTTCCCATCATACGGAGCCGGGGAGGGGGGGGGGGGGGGGGGGGGGGGGGGGGTATGCACTACAGTAATGTTATGTATTTTAAAATTGTCCTTTTTGTCTAGCTGGAAAGAAACTGTGTTCTGTTGTTAGTTTCCCCTCCATGTATGTATGTATATATATATATATATATATATATATATATATATATATATATATATATATATATGTATGTATGTATGTATGTATGTATGTATGTATGTGTGTGTGTGTGTGTGTGCGTGCGTGCGTGTGTACGTGCGTGCGTGCGTGCGTACAATGTAAGATGTTTCCGACTAATAAAATAGTTCTACGATTAAAATTACATATTAAATATATTTTCTTGTTTAGAATATCAGTGTCTGTATATTCAATGTGTTTCTGGTCGTTTTAATATTTGTAAGAAGCCCAAACTGGATTTTGTCTTCAAATAATTTCTTAAGAAAAGAAGAAAGAAAGAAAATGAAATTTAACCTAGTATAAATATTAGAACGATCAGCCACTAACATTTTATGCAGAAATATATATTTGATATGTAATTACAATTGTTAAAAAGTCTCTGTTAGTGGATAACATCTTAAAAATTGCAGCAAACTCGGGAACGACCCTTTAATGCTTACGTTTGTGTGATTCGCTTCCTGAACATGCAATGCGGCCACGTGCAAGTTTCTTTGGTTTATTAGCTTTTGTTATTTATAGTATAAAAGATATACACAATTAAAATTTTGAAATAATTATTTGCCCACGCATGGAATGAATAATTTAATTTCTACAACAAATTAAATCAATTTAATTACGACCGGCCTCGGTGGCGTCGTGGTTCGGATCCCAGTCGAGGCATGGGATTTTTAATCCAGATATCCTGCCTGTAGGAAGTGCAAATAAAAGATCCCTTGCTGCTAATCGGAAAGAGTAGCCCATGTAGTGGCGACAGCGGGGTTCCTCTCAAAATCTGTGTGGTCCTTAACCATATGTCTGACGCCATATAACCGTAAATAAAATGTGTTGAGTGCGTCGTTAAATAAAACATTTCTTTCTTTCTTTTTTCAATTTAATTACAATAACCCCCTCCTCCACAAAACTCCAACTAAACAAAAACAACAACACTATACTTACATAGTCATCAGCCTTGTTATCCAGCTCATCGTCGTCATCATGAAGAACAAGTAACCCCCCTGTTTCTGGACCTGGCGCACTCGGAGGTTTCCCATCTGAAGATGAATTCCTTTTCTTCTGTCGCAGCTTGGCGCGAATAACTTGGAAGAGGTATCCTTTATCCTTCTGCCACACCCTGGTTAGATTGGGATCGTGCCTCGGGGCTCCCTCGAGACTCATCTCCATCACAGGCGTGCCCATTTGAGAGCTGGTATTGCTGCCGTTGTCCCAGTCTTCCGGCGTGAAGTCAATAGAGTTATCTGTTCCTGACGAGCTCCTGTCTGCCTGATCCACGGGGAGCGCACTGACAGTCTTTTGATGTGAGGACGAACTCTGACCCGCGTCAGTGAGGTCGGTGTGACTAGATGACAGGGACATCGTACTGAAGGCACTGTCCACGCTGTAGTTCAAGTCGGACGTGTCCAGGTTAATACTGTCGTCTGCTAGGACGTGACTAGCCTCCATCTGGAGAATCTGTAGCCATTTTGAAAGCTCACCTTCCTCCTGCGCGCACAAGTAGATACTCTTACAATGAGGCTGACTCAGTCTGAACACGTACAGCTGATTGTTTCGTTTGCCGGGATCGGTTACGTACGTTACAGAACACCTGGTTAACACAATGGCTACAATGGGACTCTGTTCAGAATCTTGCGATTTGAAACCATAGAGGCAGCCTCTACTAACAACACACCAAATCTTTATCCACCTTTCCATGAACTTGTACAGAAGAGTTCCACAAATCCTCAAGTCTGTCAGATCGTCCAGTCTCAGCCCAATACTCCTGGGTGAGCATTTTGCACTGAAGATTTTATCTTTCAAATCAGAAGCCCTGCGTCTTGTGGCTGGATTCAGAACTTCAGACGAATTGCTCATATCCCAGGAATCAGTGTGACTATCGGACTCGGAATGAACATGCATAGAATCGCTTCGAATTCGCGTATTGTTCAATGGTTTGGAGTCACCTTCCAAATCCAGCTTGTTGTCATCAACATCAGATTTTTTCGAACGTTTATGCCTTCGAAGTAAACTGTCCAAACTCCCAAATGACTTTAATTTCAAAAAGGACTTAGATTTCGGTTTGATCGTAGCATCCTTTTTCGAGTTTGATGTGTGCGTTGCTTTCAGAGGATGTGGTTTGATCTCGGTGTCAGATTCACGTCTGAGTCTTCTCTTGAAATCGACCAAGGTGTCGTGTTTTTGAGACTCACTGAGCTTGCCGTCTTCCAGAGACATCGACATTATGTCCATTCGTCTACAGCGGTGGTTGGTTGGAAGATAGGGACTCGCAGCAGGTGCAACGCAATTGTCCACCTGGTCACGTGGTGGTTCTAAATGATGTGAGTGTTCAGATGGGGTTAGAATAGAATCCACAGAACAAGCCTGAGTAAGCAATTCGACCCATTTGTCAAGATGAGCTTTTGTCTCAATTCCAAAGAGATACTTTCTCCTCGAGGTCACGTTGTCTATTAGAAACTGATACCTGTCAACACCTGATATTGTTTTCTTTCTGTCGTTATCTGCTTCAACGCTGTTTTCAGCCAAACTACCTCGTTTGGCACTTTTGAAAACAAGGGAGCGAACTTTGCAACCAGGTAGCATAATAACCTCCCTTGATTCGGTGGCATCTTTTGAATCAAACGTACAGAAAAGCATGTCGGCAAGGATGCACCAGACTCGTTTACCGTGAAGCTGGTCCACGGCCCATCCTTCATGGTCAGGACTCGACAGATCCGCCGCTGACACGTGATTGGAATTGGACACCATATTGGCCGAAACAGAGGAATTCCTGCCATGGAGTACTGGAGCAGATAACTTACAAGGTGGGTCGGGAGCACGTCTATATTTGGAACTTGGGGATAGTTTTCCAGGGGCAAGCATCTTGTCATTGGTCGTTCTTCCAGCATCTGTGGGCGACCTGCGTTGATACTGACAGTCGTCCACACCAGACGACAGACCGGTCACGGAGGAGGTTCCAGACAAGTTGACCATGTGGACAGAGTGCGGTCTAACGTGTATTCGTGAGTGTCGTTTTCCCTCGCAGGCAGCACTGGAACTGTCCGTGGCTCTCTCGCACCTCTGGTCCGCAGACTCTACATCACGTGTAGAAAACACTCCGTCACGCCATCGACGGCGTCGGGCTTCCACGACGTCAACACTGACAGTAGAACTAGCTACATGGTGGGAATTGACTCTACTGATGGAACTTGCTCTGTTGTTAGTGCTCACCCTGCTGTTAACACTGACTAAATTGTTAGAAGAAACTAATACATTGATACAGTCCGCGGTAGAATGTAAGCTAGGTTGAGATCTTGACACTGATTTTGAGGTTATCTGAGCATCGTCTGTTGAGTGTGTAGAGTTAGTTCTGCCTTCTCTTTCGTGAACCTGTCTTGTGGGTTCCAAACCGGCACCTACGATCTGTCGTGAGGACAGCCTTTTGATAGCCCTAGTCTCGTTCAGGAGTGACGCACACCCAACACCACTCTGTATCATACGACCCTCGCCATCAGGGTGAGCACGTGATCGCTGAACTGACCAATCGGGCGGCTTGTTGTTCACAACGGTAGTGTCTCCGCCATGTTGGTTACATCTGCGGCTGAAGGACAGCTTTCCTCTGCGCCTGTGCAGAAGGTTCCACGTTCGTGGAGTTATCTGTCGGTTTCTGAAGTCGGATTCTCTCTCCTCGCCTTGCAGCTCCTGCAAGAGAAACCAAAATATAGAGGTCATTGAAGAGTTATCAACAGACATCTACAATATACAACACTACTTTTCTTCATCCTGCAATTCCTGCAAGAGAAGCCATAATAGAGTTCATTGAAGAGTAGTCAACAGACATCTACAGTATACAAAACAAAACCTTTCTTCATCCTGAAATTTATGTAAGAGGATCCAAAATATAAACTTAACTGAAGTATATTGCCAGTAATTTTCAGTTACGATATATTGCGATATTTTCAAGTGTATTGTGATACGTATTGCAATATGTGAATGTATAGCGTTAAAAAGAGATATATTAAATATATGTTCATTTAATAAACTATTACCAGTGGTGTAGGAAGGTGCCAAAAAGTGCGGGGGAGGGGGGGGGGGGCACGAACACACACATATATATAGATACATACATATACATACATGTGTGTGTAAGTGTGTGTGTGTGTGAACATAAAGATATATAAACCATGGCTGCTGCAGCTGAATCAAGAGAGGTACCCCCCCCCCTCCCTCCCGCCGCCGCTTCCTACGCCAGTGTATTACTATTGTTGATGTCTGTATTGGTAACTTGTAAACCTAATATAAAGTGTTTCGATTATTATTCTATTCTTATCATTCAGATTTCACGCATAACAAAAGAAATGACTAATTTAAATGTTCAAAGAAATATACATTATGTACCGAAATGCGTTTTACGAACAGTTCCTATCAGTGACGGAAACTCCCGAAAGTATCGGGTAAACCGGTTCTTGAAAAGTGTATCGTATCGGGACTTTTGTATTGCAATAAACCGGTATCCCGGGTAATACCTCCAACTGGAGAGTAGTCAACTGACACCTGGAATATATAACACTATCGTTCTTCATCCTGCAATTTGTGCAAACAAAATTAAATATAAATATTACACTAACTTTTATCATTTTGCAAGACCAACAAGAGAAACCAAAATATAGACGTGTAGTTTTTATATCATGTTATTCAGTTAGTCCATAACATGTATCTACATAGGTGGCGTGGCGGCCTTCTAGTAAGTCTGTATCTGTAGCACAAAGCATCTAACCAAACATCGGCACATTCTGTAGCACAAAGCATCTAACCAAACATCGGCACATTCTGTAGCACAAAGCATCTAATCAAACATCGGCACATTCTGTAGCACAAAGCATCTAACCAAACATCGGCACATTTTGTGGCACAAAGCATCTAACCAAACATCGGCACATTCTGTGGCTGGGTGTAGTGTGTTAAAAATGGCCTTGAAAATGTCTTTATGAGAAAATCTCTTCATGTAGTTTCTCATTCAAGACAACTCGAATGGCATTAAATGCTATACTTTTGAAAATGTTTCGACTATTACGTCTTTCAATTTTGGAAAATCTATTGTTTTTGGTCGTCCTGGTTTTTGTAGTAGATCAAAATGCATTTTGTTCAAAACAAATAAGGTAAGTACCTAGGGTCAAGCTAAGTCTAGTTTCGTCAAAAGAGAACCGATGAATTGGCATGAATAATTCTAAAACTTTATTTTACACGAGTTTTAGCATTCGCTTTTCACGCAGATGGACTGTAATTTATAATTAATACTTATTAATTAATCATCGGATATTGGATGTCAAACATTTGGTAATTCTGACATGTAGTCATTAGAGGAAACCCGCTATATTTTGTTTCCTAATGCAGCAAGGGGTCTTTTATATGCACTTTCCCACAGACATAATAGAACATACCACGGTCTTTAATATATCTTTCGTGGTGCAATGGCTGTAACGAGAAATAGCCCAATGGGGATAGATCCTAAACCGACCGCGTATCTAGCGAGTGCTTTACCACTGGGCTACGCCCCGACTCCCCCACCCCCACCCCACCCCACCCCTCTCCGCAATGCACACGGATGACCGCAAATACCACTGGAGATTCCGTCTAATAAATTATGAATTACGACACACAATACGACTACGTGTTTCTACTTTCTTTACCTTCACCATTCCTTTGATAACTTATATCCTTCCTTTTTGTACTGTTTCTTTTGAGTAGATACAGATTACCATAAAACGAGTACAGGCAGTGGGCTTGTGGAAAGTGGGATTAAACGCTTACATAATGCAGGCAGTAGAATGGAAGGTAATGAAGCGCATATGTCGATTAGCCCAGAATGGTAAAAGCACGCCGACTCCAAAATGTCATTACTTGTATTAATAATTTATAAACGGGGGCGAGACGTAGCCCAGTGGTAAATTGTTCGCCTGATGCGCGGTCGGTCTGGTATCGAACCTCGTCGATTGGACCATTTATCGTTTCAGCCAGTCGTTAAAGAAAACAAACTTTAACTTTACCGTACAAACTGTAATAAACGTTTTTGTTTTGTTTTGTAACCACTGAAAATGCCACCACTAGAGCACATTGATTTATTAACCATCGGCTATTGGATGTCAAACACATGGTCATTTTGACATTTAGTCTTAAAGATGAAACCCGCAACATTTTTCCATTAGTAGCAAAGGATCTTTTATATGCACATCCCACAGACAGGATAGCACATACCACAGCCTTTGATATACCAGTCGTGGTGCACTGGCTAGAGCGAGCTGAGTGACCAAGTTATCACCCAGATGGTGTCCGGTCAAAACGTTGCCAGCAAACGATAGCGGTACAGGATCGATCCTAAACCGACCGTGCATCAGGCGAGCGAGTTTACCACTGGGCTACGTCCAGCACCCTGTTTGTCGTACCAAGACCGTTGATAATACACACTGATTTTAAACAAACATACGAATTAATTGCTTTAGGAAACGATCTTGTAATTAAGATGGTGAGGCGATATTGATTATAATTCTTCTGTACACAACGTGAGCTATATTTTAATAACATCATCTAAACCTGTGTTAATGATGGTTAGACGGTCCGCGTCAGGACGTCATATTCAATGTTAGTAATCCGGACATTTGTATTAACTACGTATGGTAATATAGTTGCGTCAAGTTCTACTACTACTACTACTACTACTACTACTACTATTACTACTACTACTACTTCTACTACTACTACTACTGCTGCTGCTGCTGCAACTACTACTACTGCTGCTGCTGCTACTACTGCTGCTACTACTACCACCACATTACTACTGCTACTACCACTATTACTACTACCACTACTACTACTACTACTACTATTACTATTACTACTACTGCTACTGCTGCTACTACTACCACCACCACATTACTACTACTACTACTACTGCTGCTGCTACTACTGCTACTACTACTACTACTATTATCACTACTACTACTACTACTACTACTAAAATGATAATCAAATTACAAACCTGAATTGTTTTGTTAAATGGTGAATGTCACAAATCACGAACAAGGATATACAGTTCATACAAACCACAAGGAGCACAAATATAACCTACTCCCTCTCACAGGCCGTATGTTAGACTAAACTTTACGTACCTGTGTCTGCTAATCGCCGGACCGTAGCAATTCAAAATCGGTTTACGATTTGGCCATTTACAATAACAGTGATTAAGCAACCAATCCCGATACCAATTATTGCGCTAGCCAGAAGTCCATAAAAAGCCCGAGGCCAGTCCATTGTGAAAAGATTATCATTATTTTCCTAATAAAAACCTTCAGATTTTTGTGTTTGTCAAGTCTGGCAACCGAAATAAAACGAGTGAGAAATGCGGATTAAACCGATGCAATTTAGAACTGATTTGTCTTGTATTAGTGACAAAAGAAATAAAAGGAAATCAAATCCAAGTTCCGTCACTGAAGCAGGACGGTCTGGTTGTGACAGGTACTATAGTGTAGCGGGGATAGATATAAAACCAGATATAGCTTATCCACTTACGTTGTCAAAACATGTAGCTGTCACAGATTATGAAATCAAAACTTGCCATATCAATACTTAAGTCTTTCTATGATACAAAATTATTTTAAGGAACAGCAACGCGTATACGTTACCAGCATTCAGTAAATGTTACGGGCGGGATGTAATCTCGTCGGTAGGTCCACTGACCTATTTCTCGTTCTAGCCAGTGCTCCACAACCGGTGTAACAAAGGCCGTGGTATGTGCTATCCTTGCTGCTAATTGGAAATAGTAGCCCGTTGCGTGGAATTAGCAGGTTTCCTCTCTCATCATCTGTGTGGTCCTTAACCAAATGACCGGCGCCATATAACCGTAACTAAAATGTGGTGAGTGTGTCGTTATATAAAACATTTCTTCCTTGAGAAGATTTTCAGAGTAGAATAAGAGGTGTATATGAGCGCGACGAGCTCGTCAACCAACCAGCTACAGCAAACATTGTTTGTGCACGCTTTTACAATTAGGTAGTTCATCTGTACGACAAACACATTAACATTTACAAAATCGTATCGCTTTACAAGTCTGAGTCAAAAGGATGTCTTTACAAGGCTGAGTCACCACGATGTCTTTACTGCCACTGCCACTCTCAAGACTAGGTGGACAAATGTAAACTACGAGCCGTAGTATGCATGTACATGTATGTGTGTACGTGCGTGCGTGCGTGCGGGCGGGCGGGCGCGTTTGCGTTCTATAAAAACAAAGAGATAACAGGAAAGTAAAGGAATACATATTTCACAACACCTCAACACATTTTAATCTACCGCTATTTGGATTCTGGATTCTGGTTATTGACTCTTGTTCCACTAGTCCTCGCTTCCAGCTAGGAAACTTTTGGTCTGGGCTAGTGGAAATTATTAATTGTATTACTATGATACATAGAACACTAGCCAAAGCTTGTGTGAAGATAGTGACTTTCTCAAGCATTTGTTAAACACTGGGTATAGCGAGGAAACCCGCTGCCGCCACAGTCTATTCCTACCGAAATAGACAGCAAGGGATATTATATATGTATTTTCCCCATAGGCAGGACAGTACATGTCATGTCGTGTGCAATGGTTGGTATGAGGAAAAATCCCTAATGCTATCGACGATGATCGATCCTGCGACTCGTGTATTAGGACTACGTTTTAACACACACAAAGAAGTATTGTGGGGTGCATTAGGACTACGTTTTAACACACACAAAGTAGTACTGTGGGGTGCATTAGGACTACGTTTTAACACACACAAAGTAGTATTGCAGTGTGTGTATTAGGACTACGTTTTAACACACACAAAGTAGTAGTGTGGGGTGCATTAGGACTACGTTTTAACACACACAAAGTAGTATTGCTGTGTGCATTAGGACTACGTTTTAACACACAAAAGTAGTATTGTGGGGTGCATTAGGACTATGTTTTAACACACACAAAGTAGTAGGACTACGTTTTAACACACACAAAGTAGTATTGTGGGGTGCATTAGGACTATGTTTTAACACACACAAAGTAGTATTGTGGGGTGCATTAGGACTACGTTTTAACACACAACAAAGTAGTATTGTGGGGTGCATTAGGATTACGTTTTAACACACACAAAGTAGTATTGTGGGGTGCATTAGGACTACGTATTAACACACACAAAGTAGTATTGCTGTGTGTATTAGGACTACGTTTTAACACACACAAAGTAGTATTGTGGGGTGCATTAGGACTACGTTTTGCTGTGTGTAACACACAACAAAGTAGTATTGTGGGGTGCATTAGGACTACGTTTTAACACACACAAAGTAGTATTGTGGGGTGCATTAGGACTACGTTTTAACACACACACAAAGTAGTATTGCTGTGTGCATTAGGACTACGTTTTAACACACACAAAGTAGTATTGCTGTGTGCATTAGGACTACGTTTTAACACACACAAAGTGGTATTGTGGGGTGCATTAGGACTATGTTTTAACACACACAAAGTAGTATTGCTGTGTGTATTAGGACTACGTTTTAACACACACAAAGTAGTATTGCTGTGTGCATTAGGACTACGTTTTAACACACACAAAGTAGTATTGCTGTGTGCATTAGGACTACGTTTTAACACACACAAAGTAGTATTGTGGGGTGCATTAGGACTATGTTTTAACACACACAAAGTAGTATTGCTGTGTGTATTAGGACTACGTTTTAACACACACAAAGTAGTATTGCTGTGTGCATTAGGACTACGTTTTAACACACACAAAGTAGTATTGCTGTGTGCATTAGGACTACGTTTTAACACACACAAAATAGTATTGTGGGGTGCATTAGGACTACGTTTTAACACACACAAAATAGTATTGTGGGGTGCATTAGGACTACGTTTTAACACACACAAAGTAGTATTGCTGTGTGCATTAGGACTACGTTTTAACACACACAAAGTAGTATTGCTGTGTGCATTAGGACTACGTTTTAACACACACAAAGTAGTATTGCTGTGTGCATTAGGACTACGTTTTAACACACAAAAGTAGTATTGTGGGGTGCATTAGGACTATGTTTTAACACACACAAAGTAGTATTGTGGGGTGCATTAGGACTACGTTTTAATACACACACAAAGTAGTATTGCTGTGTGTATTAGTACTACGTTTTAACACACACAAAGTAGTATTGTGGGGTGCATTAGGACTACGTTTTAACACACACAAAATAGTATTGTGGGGTGCATTAGGACTACGTTTTAACACACACAAAGTAGTATTGCTGTGTGCATTAGGACTACGTTTTAACACACACAAAGTAGTATTGTGGGGTGCATTAGGACTACGTTTTAACACACACAAAGTAGTATTGTGGGGTTCATTAGGACTACGTTTTAACACACACAAAGTAGTATTGCTGTGTGTATTAGGGCTACGTTTTAACACACAGAAAGTAGTATTGTGGGGTGCATTAGGACTACGTTTTAACACACACAAAGTAGTATTGTGGGGTGCATTAGGACTACGTTTTAACACACACAAAGTAGTATTGCTGTGTGTATTAGGACTACGTTTTAACACACACAAAGTAGTATTGTGGGGTGCATTAGGACTACGTTTTAACACACACAAAGTAGTATTGTGGGGTGCATTAGGACTACGTTTTAACACACACAAAGTAGTATTGTGGGGTGCATTAGGACTACGTTTTAACACACACAAAGTAGTATTGCTGTGTGCATTAGGACTACGTTTTAACACACACAAAGTAGTATTGTGGGGTGCATTAGGACTACGTTTTAACACACACAAAGTAGTATTGCTGTGTGTATTAGGACTACGTTTTAACACACACAAAGTAGTATTGCTGTGTGCATTAGGACTACGTTTTAACACACACAAAGTAGTATTGCTGTGTGCATTAGGACTACGTTTTAACACACACAAAATAGTATTGTGGGATGCATTAGGACTACGTTTTAACACACACAAAGTAGTATTGTGGGGTGCATTAGGACTACGTTTTAACACACACAAAGTAGTATTGCTGTGTGCATTAGGACTACGTTTTAACACACACAAAGTAGTATTGCTGTGTGCATTAGGACTACGTTTTAACACACAAAAGTAGTATTGTGGGGTGCATTAGGACTATGTTTTAACACACACAAAGTAGTATTGTGGGGTGCATTAGGACTACGTTTTAATACACACACAAAGTAGTATTGTGGGGTGCATTAGGACTACGTTTTAACACACACAAAGTAGTATTGTGGGGTGCATTAGGACTACGTTTTAACACACACAAAATAGTATTGTGGGGTGCATTAGGACTACGTTTTAACACACACAAAGTAGTATTGCTGTGTGTATTAGGGCTAAGTTTTAACACACACAAAGTAGTATTGCTGTGTGCATTAGGACTACGTTTTAACACACAAAGTAGTATTGGTGTGCAGGTTTTAACACACACAAAATAGTGCATTAGGACTACGTTTTAACACACACAAAGTAGTATTGCTGTTTGTATTAGGACTACGTTTTAACACACACAAAGTAGTATTGTGGGGTGCATTAGGACTACGTTTTAACACACACAAAATAGTATTGTGGGGTGCATTAGGACTACGTTTTAACACACACAAAATAGTATTGTGGGGTGCATTAGGACTACGTTTTAACACACACAAAGTAGTATTGCTGTGTGCATTAGGACTACGTTTTAACACACACAAAGTAGTATTGTGGGGTGCATTAGGACTACGTTTTAACACACACAAAGTAGTATTGTGGGGTGCATTAGGACTACGTTTTAACACACACAAAGTAGTATTGCAGTGTGTGTATTAGGACTACGTTTTAACACACACAAAGTAGTATTGTGGGTTGCATTAGGACTACGTTTTAACACACACAACATAGTATTGTGGGGTGTATTAGGACTACGTTTTAATACACAAAAAGTAGTTTTTTGGTGTATATTAGGACTACGTTTCAATAAAAACACGGTGAAATTGCAGTGTGTTTTAGGACTACGTTTTAATATGCAAAGTAGTACTGCAGTGTGTATTAGGTCTACCTTTCAATACACACAAAGTAGTTTGCAGTTTGTTGCAGTGTGTGTTAGGACTACGTTTTAATATACACAAAGTAGTATCGCAGTTATTTGTACTGACGTGGAAAGTTGTTGACCAGTGTTTACTTGCTCATTAATGTCGAATGATTGATTGTGACAGTGATGGGGCATGAGCCGATAGGACGCGTACCTCGAATGTCAAACCTTTAAACGACTTGTAGCATGCGATTTGTACTGTGCTTTCTTTTTGTGTACTTCTAGCACTGTGACACTTGTAGCTAGCGACTAAAACCATTAGAGTGTATATTCTCGTGTAATCAGTCGTAAACTATATGTCGTTACTGCAAATCACACGGAAAGAACGACTCAAGGTAGATCACCAAAATAAAATTAATAATTAAAACTATGTTCTACATCATGTATTAAGGGGTTCAGTGAGAACAATGCTCCAAAAGTGTTTATCTTGATAGTGGCAGTCATCCTATACTAGTCACAAGTTAAGGGCCAGTATCAATTTGTTTTCTTCAACAATTAAAGTTACAATGTCTGGTTACCATATAATAATATCATGCACAAATATGAAATACAAGTTCAACTGCACTTTTAAAAAAGCCGCGTGTGTTCGCTATGAACGGAGAACGTCAAAAGTATACGCTCGATTCGTCGCCTGTGCGGCCATTGCTCGGCAAACCACAAACGACAGCCTTTTGTCAAGTTCAGTTAACATGTGCGTTTGCGGATTTGAAATTGTAGGGTTCGTCTCAAAAGAATTCTTGCGCTGTACAAAGAACGTTCGGTTAGGATACGTACTATTCTTTCATTAAAACCGGCTTTGATCTTGACAACGTACTATCGACAATCGTACTTTCCTATTTAAGAATTAGTATTTTATAAAGTGTTAGTAGGACTTTCAAAGTTTAGTTTGTATAACACATTGATCATGTATATATTTTTAATAAAAAATACTAAAGTAGAAAATGACCGTTTTCACTTTTTAATTTTACGTGTGGTAAAATCGACATATTCAAATAAATATTATTTCGTTTGGAAAGGGTAAAGTTAGTTTGTTTTGTTTAACGACATCAGTGTTAGAGCATATTTAATTGAATTTTTCTTTTAGCAAGGGATCATTTATATGTACCATCCCACAGACAGGATATCACATACCATGGCCTTTTATATACCAGTCATGGCGCACTGGCTGGAACAATCCCGCCGATGGGGATCGATTCTAGACCGACGGCGCATTAAAAAAAACAACAACATTTTTTAGGTCTAAGTAATGAATAGAAATAATATATAGTTTTCATAAATGTTACGTATATCGAACATACCGCCCCCTTCCTCTACCCCTAGAGCGTTACGTAATTATTAACACCCCCTTACATGTAACGCGTATGCCAACCGCTGGTCACTGTCAAAATTTCAAGGCAAATCCCCCACCGACCCTTGGAAAGGTATTGTACCATACCTCTATGGATATAAATATATTTTGGAGGTATGAGACGACCCCTCAATCAAGACAGTTAAATTTGTTCAAAATTACGTGAGAAGCTCAGCGCCTGCGTAAATCACGTAAAGTCCCAGTTCTACTGGCGTCCCGCTAATTGAAGAAAAACAAGCTAGCCATTGGGTTTGCAGTTGACCTAGATAATGTAGATAAGCGAGCATTGCGAAACTATAGCGATGTGGTGGGCCTTTTATGTACCAAACAGAACTGGATCATTTATTCTAAATGCTTAAAAAATAAAAATATTCCAGACACTGCAGCTTTAAAACACAACCATAGGTTACAGACTTGAACAAATCATTGCAGATTGCATGTACATGAGCATTTTACTCACAGCTTGTTTGGTTGCCGGTAGAAAGCGTATGGCAAATGCATAAAAAGCTAATTCCACGATTGTTTTAGTTTTTAAAACTTTTATTTTGTCTTACTAAGTAAGGCAGCTGTTTGAAAACTGCATGGTGCACGTGACACCCCTGTTTGAAAACTGCATGGTGCAGGTGACACCCCTGTTTGAAAACTGCATGGTGCACGTGACACCCCTGTTTTATGAGTTGCTGACCCTAGTTTTAGCCCGTGAATATGGACACTGCGTTTAGTTAATATACAAACCTGCAACACATCTGGATACAGTTACAATAGGGAGAAACAAGAGTTTGTAATGCTGGAACTGTGAAACATCCTTAAAAACAGACTAGAACTCGATGCCATAACCGTTTCTTCTCAGACGCACGGGCGTTTTTAAAAATACGAAATATTGATTTTGTGATATTAAAAACACCAGGGTGACCAGAAACACTTCGTATGTACGAAAATGGATAATCTAAACAATAAAGTTTAGTAATGATTGATTTCAGTTATAAAAAAAGGCTCTTATAGTAAAACATATGGCTACAGTGTTTAAAAACTAGGGTCTCTCACTTTAACCCTTTTAACGTCTCATTAGGGTTGGAAGGGTATACGTATCTTTGCAACCTGGCTTTGGATGGCCATGCTACCAAAACGTAAACTGAGCTTTCTGGACTGTGGTCGAGCTCTGCCATGTCTAAATGATAGCGTATCCATGAGACAAGTAGCGATATGCCTGGAAGTGAGGCACCATAGTGGCAGTCTTTCTATATAGAAAATATACGGAAGGTGTATCGTCGTATGTAGTGGCAGTCATCCTATATAGAGAGAATATACGGTGGGTGTATCGTCATCTGAACTGACAGGCATCCTAGAGCGGCAGTCCTCCAAATAGAGAAAATACAGGGTGTATCGTCCTGTGGACTGGCAGTCTTCCCAATAGAGAAACTAGAGATGGTGTGTCTTATATAGAGAATATACGGAGGGTGTATCCTCATGTGGAATGGCAGTCCTGCTAATAGAGAAAATATGGTGGGTGTATCATCCTACTGAGTGGGAGTCGTCCTGTATATAAACTAGGGAGGGTGTATAGCCCTGAGGACGGACGTCCTCCTATATAGAGAAAATGCGGAGGGTACAGTCCTTCTGATGGGTAAACTGGAGGAGGGTAGTATATAATGCCAACTATATAGTGAATATTTAATTTAAATGAAAAATAATTAAATACAATATCAATAGAAAAATATCATATTCATGATATTAAAATTGATTAGTTACATACATGTAACTACACCATGGTCACTTAAGTTTTGCATTTACCATAGTTTGACACCCAATAGCCGATGTATTTTTCGTGCTGGGGTGTCTATTCTATTCTATTCTATTCTATTCTACACCTTGACATTTAACATTCACGGGGCGGGATTTAGCTCAGTCGGTTGAATGTTCGATTGAGTGCTCGCTTGGCAGGATGGAACCACCTCGGTGGATCCATTCAAATGATTGGGTTTTTTTTCTTGTTCCAACCTGTGCACCATAACTGTCCTATCTGGGAAAATGCATATACAAATCCTTTGCTGTATTAGGAAAAATGTTGCAAGTTTCCTCTGACGACTTACATGTCAGTATTACCAAATGTTTGACATTCAATAGCCGATTATTAATTAATCAATGTGATCTAGAGGTGTCGTTAAACAAAACAAACGTTAACATTTAGAGTATATTTTTATCATATTAATCATTTCAGCAAACAAATTTAAGCATTCAGTAGTAACTGTTGTGGACGGCAAATCTCAAATCACCCATTATTTCAATTCTCTGTTGGGATAGTCTGTTACAATAATCTGCAGTCGTTATTGACCGTCCCTCTATCGGCGTCTTTGGACAGCAGCTGGGTGATGACTTGAACATCCAGGACTTGCTCCTTGTTCAGAACAACTAGCAACATCAGTAAGGAGGCGTCTGTACCAACTTATAAAATGACTGTGTGTGCGGGGCAGGCAGTCAAGGGTTCGTTGATGTCGATGCCAAGAAGGAACTGGAACCTGGGTGGACGATGTTGTAGGCGACTAATGTAAATGTCCTTAAAGAAATCAAATATGGACTGCAGCTCATCATAGTAAAATTGTAGATTGGCAAATGTCCTAGGTGGCAATTGTTTGAGTTGTAATTGGAGGGTGGCTGTCCTGGTGGCAATTGCCCTAGACCATGGCAAACCACCAGTGATTCATAGGAACTGTCTCAACTTTGTTAAAGCATCTTTTTTACTACTATGTGCAGCAGAGATATAATTTTGAAAAAGTTAATGTTTTATGACATTGTGCAGAAGCTGAACTGCTTCTTTTTCTCAATCAGAAAAGTTCTAGTTAAGTAAATACGATCATTTATCATATAGGAAACACTTTTAATTTCAATAACGTCACAGCCTCGGTCCCGCGAGCCCGTTTAACAGCTAAACGACTTTGTTAATAAGTCTTGTTGTTGTTTGTTTGTTGACAAACACTGACATATCGTCGAGTGGACTCGCCATTTATTCAGACGAGAACACGATTATTTAAACACGTTCCTTTGGGCGATATTTACCTTCTGGCGAGCTAACATAATCCTGCGGACCGCAAGCAAAGCCGCAGATCGTCCTGTTAGGAGGCTGCCTGTTTTAATACATGTACAGACGAGGTTTGTGACCGATTATTGACAGACAGTTGTTAAGAAAGCAGCATAATGGGCGCGTGCCGACCCGAGGTGTTGGGGGATGTGCACAAGAAGTTAACAGAAGGTAAACAGGATGGCGGAATGTTTAGCATCACTCTTCACATCAGACTAGGGGTGTAGACAACACTGTGGAAGTGAGCACAGCCATTATTAACAAATGATTTACATGTTAGTTTAGTTCAGCGCACGTCATCAACAACGTTTGCTTTAGTAGACCCTGCTGCATGTTTTGGTGGTTTTTGTAAATCACGCGGATGTAAGTCACAAACTCTTAGAGGTTCAGAGTGACCCAGGAACTAGTAACAAAGTCAAATGAATGTTTGTTCAGAGACCCCTCAGCACATTTTAAACTACGGCTATTTGGGGTTTAACACACGGTTATTTTGACATTTAGTTGAGAGATAAATGCGACAACCCATGTTGGCACATGAGCTACATCTACCAAACAACGCAGCAAGATATTCTTAATATGCGTTTTACCATGGCTAGGAGAGTACCTACCACGGTCTTTAATAAACCGGTCTTGGGACACTGGTTGGAACGAAAGAAAATCCGAGACCATGGACGGTGATCGATGTGTTGACCAATAGCGCCTCAGGCGACCGCTCTAGGACAGAGTTGCATCCCGCCCAACAAAGAAGAAATGTGTGGGTTTTTAACGACGCACTCAACACATTTTATTTACGGTTATTTGGCGTCAGACATATGGTTAAGGACCACACAGATTTTGAGAGGAAACCCGCTGTCGCCACTACATGGGCTACTCTTTCCAATTAGCAGCAAGGGATCTTTTATTTGCGCTTCCCACAAACAGGATAGCACAAACCATGGCCTTTGTTGAACCAGTTATGGATCACTGGTCGGTGCAAGTGGTTTACACCTACCCATTGAGCCTTGCGGAGCACTCGCTCAGGGTTTGGAGTCGGTATCTGGATTAAAAATCCCATGCCTCGACTGGGATCCGAACCCAGTACCTACCAGCCTGTAGACCGATGGCCTAACCACGACGCCACCGAGGCCGGTCCCGCCCAACAAATACGAAAATAATTACACGTGTAATATTAAACCCCTTTGTAACATGATCAACCCAAAACCTTTTGAAAGCCTTCAGGAGTTCTCGAATGCTACAACCCTTGTGAAATAACTTCTTTGAAATAAACATTACGAACATGTTATAAGGTAACTCAGAAATTGTGATATGTAAATACCAAAAGCTGGAGCAGAATGACTATTGCTCGACACAATGAGGAAAGTGACTACCGGGGTATTGGAAAGTGATCCCTTTTGTCATACAGCTTGGGTTTTGAGGCCGTTGTTTAAAATCCCTGTGCATAGATCGACATATGAAACTGATTTTATGGCTTCAGTAGTTTTATTTTTAACTGGTCAGTAATCAGTGGAAGGTAGTCTTTTATCCTGCTAGGATTGCATAATATAAGATTATCATCATCGCGTAAAATGAAATAAAACGTTGTAGTCAGGTTCCTTTGTTTTGGTTTAACCCAATACATATGCACAAATAAAAATAAATCGGCCAGTAATGTAGCAGTTTGTTCCTAGATAGTAATGCGTCCTATTCCCAATTCTGATAGATAGATAACTAGTTTAACGTGCCCATATACCACTAGGGTTTCGAACACGCCCATCCAGAGTCCGACCTCCGATAAGATCGGTGGCCTGACTCGGGATGGGGGGGGGGGGGGGGGGGGGGGAGATAGAGTTGAAAATGGGCAGAATTTGGAAAATAAAAATTAGTAAAAAAGTTAATAGAATAAAAAAAAATAAAAAAATGTACAAGCCAAAAATGAAAAGAATTGCTTGGCCGAATATTTATATAATTTGGAGCATTTTAGAAGGACCGTCCAAAAATAAATAAGAGAAAGAAAAGAGGATCGGACTATTTAATAATATTTAAACAAAAAAAGTAATTTCGACATAAAATTTTGAACGGAGGTCTAAAAGTTTAAAGTCCAATCTATATGGTCCAGGCCAGGGGGGGGGGGGGGGGGGGGTTAAGGTGGGCGGAATTTGGAATACGAATTTAGTTGTTAGGTCAAAGACCTAAAGCCAAAATGAGCTAATTTCATACTACTCATGTTTGGACAAAAAATTAAGTCCAAATAATAAAATTAGAGTGCTCGACCGAAAGGGTTTTAAGGTGATTTGAGCATTTTAGACGGGTTACCAAAATAAAGTGCGTCGGACTGTTTACAAACAAATAAATAAATAAATTAAATTAAATTAAAAAATAAAATGGAATAAAATTTTGAATGCCGGCCAAAATTTTAAAAGTCCAACTAAGCCCTTGGAACGGTTGGCAACTACGGGGACGAGATGAAGTGCTTCGCGTCGAACTGCGGCACCAGTTTCCTCCAGCGGTGGGCTAGCAAGGTCTTGGCTAGCTGGACGTAATGGACGCCGGCGATGATCTTCAGGACTCTATGGACGGTGTTGTTGTCCATTTCTCTGAAGAGAACTCCTTGTCTGTAGAGTCCATCCCGGCGCGACGTCACCACAAGTCCAAACGTCCCGTCCCCTAGCTCCATGTCGTGGATCCCGACCTCAGTGCCGTCTGGGAAGCGCTTGAGGGATCCTTCGATGACGCCTCCCGGCAGTGAGGCCGTGTGTGGTGTCCCCCCGACTAAGTACTTCGAGTACTGGCCCTTTATCTTCGACACTGCGAGACTCCAGGCGGAGAAGTCCCTGCCTCGGGTGAACGCGGAAGGCCGGGCCTTGGCTGGCTGGTCACTCGGAGGAGTGACGGCCTTCCGTTTCGCAACACCAACATCTGGCTTGGTCGCTGCGGAGTCCCACGGGGTTGGGGGTCTCGACGCGGACACAAGCGGAGGGGTTGGAACGGAAGACGCCGGCCGTGGAGTCTCGCACATGCCGGTGTCCAACACTGGCGTCGACTCGTCGAGCTGGTCAGTCTGCGTTGAAACAGCTGGCTTGTCGGGTCGTGGGGGTGGGGGCGGCGACGCAGACGGGACCACCGCTGGCGGTTGAGCCGCCAGCTTTGTTCCCCCTGTGCCGACCCTGGCGCACGTTTCCTCCTTGTCCCTCTTCCCTTCCTCTTCTGAGTGACCGCGTCGCCATACACCAAAGTCACAGTTGCCCGTGATCCGGTGTAAGCGACGCGGTACTCTAACAGCTTCCCGTAACTAACAAGCAGTCCCCCCAGTTCTGACATGTATATGAGGATATCCGGCAACTCACGTCATTTCGCGTATAGTTAGACATTTACCTGGATTACTAACTACTTGCAATCATTCAGGAATGTAGGTACATGAATAAGTAAGAATACAGATATAATAACATTATAATGATTTTGAAGAGAAATATGGCCTTTTTTTTATAAAATGGAGATTATGTTTGTTTTATACTTATGATTAACTGAATTTGTAGGTGCGGTGTCTATGAATAGATCGAGAATTAACACATCTTACAAAAGTTTAACGTAACTGCGAAAGAAAATGATATTGCAAGGCTTTTGGTAAACTCCAACCCTTGGGTTGGAATTGTTCCATTAGGGTGTATACCACCAAATCAAATGCCATAGATGACAATACTAACAAGAACTACAGTACTACGACTGATATTCGTTTTTGCATATCAAATTACAGGAATGTACTAACAAGATGAAACAACGCTTTTATAACAAATCATGTCACGCATCTCACCAATGTCTTTCTCGTTCTAGCCAGTGTACCACGACTGATATATATATATATATATATATATAAATGATAAAAGAAAACAAGTGTACAGTATATATGTATTTAAAAAAACAATTTAAAGAAATAATGATCCTTTTACATGTTTCAGTCTGTACTTATCTTCAGAAAGGAACTAAATAACTGCTAAATATGACGTCATACATATTGTGACGTTACTGTAGTAGAAGGGGATTGATTTAATTACGTCAGTGTTGCTTTTATCTAATGAAGAGCATTAAGAAGTGGACAAAACTTTCTAATAAAATACATTTCCTTTGTCTTTCTTTTCATTTCATCATTGGTATCTATGTGATAAAATGGGAAAATGGTGAATTTAATATCTTTTTGTGATACTCAAGGGTATGCATCTTGTTTCAGGTTGTTTTATTTGCTGTTTGTGTACGCGTACTCTGGCTCTCAGCTGAGTGGTATGACCAATGTATTGTTCTTTGCAACCTTGGCATGTAATTACATAAATAACATTGTTAACCGAACAATCCATATCTATATATATATATATATATATATATATATATATATATATCGTTAAAAAGTGTATGTTTTTCTCTCTATATATATAGTTTGTTTTGTTTAACGACACCACTAAAGCACATTGATTTATTAATCATTGGCTATCAAACATTTGGTAATTTTGACTCAGATGAAACCCGCTACATATTTCCTAATGCAGCCAGGGATCTTTTATATGCACTTTCCCAAAGACAGGAAACCACATACCACGGCCTTTGACCAGTTGTGGTGCACTGGTTGTAACGAGAAAAAACCCAGTCAGTTGAACAGATCCACCAAGGTGGTTTGATCGTGCGACACAAGCACCTCAAGCGAGCACACAGCCGACCGAACTAAATCCCGCCCCTGGTATATCAAAGGCCGTGGAAGGGCATATAAAACATCCCTTGTTACTAATGGAAAAATGTAGTGGGTTTCCCCTCTAAGACTATGTGTCCAAATTACCAAACGTTTCACATCCTATAGACGATGATTAATAAATCAATGTGCTCTAGTGGTGTTGTTAAACAAAGCAAACTTTACCTCACCAACGACAGGCATGGTCATTTTTAAATCGCTATTCAAAGTTAGGTGCACTTTGAACTTTGACCCAATGACATGCTATTTGGTAAACTTCTACCAGCAAAGTCTATGTGGTGGTAGATTCTATGTGTACGGTGGAGTGGATTATTCGCCGAGTGACACAGGTAGCTCAGCCAGGTATTGTGCTCACTTATCTACATACGAGATCGAAATGAACGTTAATCTGCTGTAGATCTTTGATCTTTACAAGCCAGTGTGTGACGCTGACAGACTGGATATATAGCACGACTGTCAGCACCAACTTCAATGGGGTTATTTCTCAACGATGACGTCGAGAAGACGCACGAATAAAGTTAAAGAAAGAATTCGTTCTAGGGTCATATAATGGTCGTCTTTTTGTCCTGTGTGAAGCACTGTGTTTATTGAAATAATTTTAAAATGTCTGCAGACTATAGAGACTGCACTGGGCTTAGGAATACTTACTAAATTACACAAGTTTGAATGTATGTATGTATGTATGTATGTATGTATGTATGCATATATGTATGTGTGTGTGTATGTGTATGTATGTATGTGTGTGTGTGTGTGTGTGTGTGTGTGTCTCTCTCTCTCTCTCTCTCTCTCTCTCTCTCTCTCTCTCTCTCTCTCTCTCTCTATATATATATATATATATATACATGTATATATATATATATTAATTGTTTTATGCATGGTAACCCCGTTATGCTTATTGCTACACCGAGTCAGTCGTTACACATATTAGAGTATGACAGAGGACAGAAAACCTGACGTTCTCTAACACAGACTTCAATGGTCAACTTTTGGAGAATCGTGTGTGTGTGTGTGTGTGTGTGTGTGTGTGTGTGTGTGTGTGTGTGATGGGTTTGGTGTAAATTACAGTATAGGAATGCTCGTTAGAGAATTATCAAACCGATTAACTGTCGAGTCACATCAGTAAACTGTGGTGCATTCATGGAACGTTCGACTCATCTTCCACAAGTCGTAGGATCGAACCCATCCTCAAGGGATACACCAAGTTATTTCTCGTTCCAAACAATGCTTTACGACGGGTATATAAAACCCCGTGACATATGATATCCGGTTTGAGGCAAAAGCATGTAGATCTCTTTTCCTACTTGGTGGCCTGGCCCGGTAACATAAAGCATTCGTAACACTTACGTCAGACGTACACCATACATAATGTGTGGTGTACGTCTGACGTAAGTGTTACGAGTGCTTTGTGTTACCGGGCCCAGGACGCTATATTTTATATGTGCTCTTTCCTTTACTAAAGTCAGAGGTGGAGATACGTTGCATAAGACAAAGCTACCATGGAATTAATTAAACTTGCAATAATTAGTTTTAGTTTCTGTTGTTTCATATCTACTGTTGTTATTCATGTCTAAAGTTGTTATTCATATAATATTACAGTGCATACTGATTAGATCTACATCGTTGTCAACAATAAGAAATAATTTTAAACACATACGGATTGATGCAAAACACAGGTCTAATTGCTTACTATGGAAACAATTACCCACATAAAGTCAGAGTTTGTGTCCATAGTAAGCGAGTTTGAACCCTCGGGACATTGGACCAGAGTTCCACAGTTGTACGGGTTTACCAAACAACCACCTGCAGGACAGACCTCGGTGACATGGTGCTAAAGATATCCGCCTAAAATCTGTAAGGTTCTGAGTTCACATCCCAGTACCAGCTTCAACCCAGAGTGTAAGGATCGACACCAACGTTTCTCTCACTAACCAGTAACCATTAACCCAGTACTAACCATAAGCGTACTACACGGGGGTGGGGTGGGGGGGGGGGGGGGTGGAGAGTTTCGGAGCAAATTCTCTAATTCGGGCAAAAACGAGATGTTCGGGCAAAATGAGCCGGCCTAAAATCTTTTCACCATGTATTATATATTTCCATCATTCTGCAAACAATATTTGTTGTAATCCATGTAAAAATTGCGTGGCGCTTCGTTTGTAACCGCAATAATGCTAACATGAATAAATGTTGTTATCCAGATTCGGGCATTTTCGTTTAATTCGGGCAAAAACCAGCCAAATGGGAGCCCGTACGCTTATAGTATTCACTCTGCACATTGTCAAATTAGCTAGTTGATATTTTTTATGGAACATTTACTATCTGGCTAATAATTATTTTTTAATACATTTTTTCTTTCAAATGACAATTTTTTACTCATTTTCTTTTCATTTCAACTCATTTTTCGCGCTTTTTTATGGTTCAAGCACGCTGTCCTGGGCAAACACTTCAGCTATCTGGGCTGTCTGTCCAGGACAGTACATTACTTGTTAGTGGGTTAGTGGTTAGTGAGAGAGAAAAGGGTGTAGTGGTCTTACACCTACCCATTGAGTCATTAAAACTCGCTCTGGGTGGGAGCCGGTACCGAGCTGCGAACCCTGTATCTACCAGCCTTATGTCCGATGGTCTAACCACGACACCACCGAGGCTGGTAGTTATTTTCAAGGAAATTGTCTACATATTTGATTTCAAACTGACAATAATGACATTATTTCCAGCTTGAGCACTGTAATAACGGTAAACCCTTTGTCCTAAATATAAACATTAAAGCAAATTAAAATGAATGAATGGAGCGGTGACAAAGAAGTGAATCGTTAAACAAATATACAACCATGCTAAACTTATGACATACAGCGTATAGCTAACAATCAACCCATTCACTCGTGTAGCATATTAGTTACTTGTTACTGTTATCCACATAACATAAACTAAAAAAAGGTTGCTAATGACAAAACAAAACAAAAAACCCAACATTTTTGTAGGAGGATGGGACGGACTATAGTTGGAAATGGGAGGGGAGCCGAACCAACAACATACCGTATCTTAGGCGAGATACATTCCATTCCTAAAAATGGTATAAATTAACTGACACAAATGCCAAATTTAAAACTAAAATAACAGTATAGACTCTTTTTAAAATAAGTGTTTACTTACCTGTGTGCTTTCCATTAAAACGAACGTGGTCAGGTCCTATGCTTTAATAATAATTAAGTTTGTCAACGTATTAAAGGCATTTCATTTCGCTAAGTCCCAATACAGTGTCCAGGTCTGGGATAAGTATTAAAAACATTTTGCAAAAATGTTATAGTGTAAAGGAAACACATGACTCGTCAAAATTTAAATGTCTCTACAACATAACCTAATGCCAAGTATGCCAAACTTCGACTGAATAAATATGACGTCCGTAGGCCATAACGAGAAAAGTACAACACCATAATTCCAAACGAGGGCACACAGCACACATACGTTTGGACAATATGTTGTCTAATTGTACAACCACTTAATATACAAGCGTAAAATAAATAAAGTTAACTATATTAATAATGATTATTCTCTGTTACAATTCTGAAGTTAGTAAGGTTTAAAATATACGTGTATTTTTCGCCACAAAAAGCCGTCCAACTCCCCTATTTGCCCTGATATGGACTGGACGAAGATCGTCTGCTATTGAAATCTGTCAACAAAGTTCGATCTCGTGTTGACGGTGTGCAGTCTTGTCGTTTCTGAAGTGAGTGGCCGTCAACATACGACGTGCCGAAAATGTCTCATCACCAAATAAACATAATTTTCTAGCGATAAATTCTTGTGAAAATCTTCCAATATTTGATATTCCAGGTCCATACTCTTAGACGAAAATAGCGGAGGGGGGGGGGGGGGGGGGGGGGGGGGGTCGTAGCGCAGAAATACCAGGCCTTCTCCCGCCATTTATATTAAAAATTTACATTGAACTTTAAAAAGGAGGGGGAGGCGGGGGAGGCGGGTGCATTGGCGTAATGGGATTTTATATTGGGGGCCACCCACATTGAGGAGCTCGAGGGGCAACCACTCTGTCCACGAATTGTATTATGGGGCGACAAGATAATATAAAAGATGGTGGTGGGGGGGGGGGGGGGGTGTTCAGGCCCGTAGGAACGATATCTGGAGAGGGTACAGTAACAGAGGCGGATTGGGGGGGGGCGGCCCCCCTAAATTCTACGATAGTTATAATTTTATTATATATTAAAAAAATTTACGATCCCCCTCCAAACCTCCTCTAAAGTTCCCTTGGCATTCCACCTCATGTGGATTTTCTGGATCCACCAGAGTAACTAGTGTGTGTGTGTGTTGGGGAGGGGGGGAGGGGGGCATAAGATTTATCTTTATGTATATAGAGTAGGACCAAAAACCCATATTTTGTCCCCATAGGTACCCCCCCCCCCCCCGGTTCCTACGGGCCTGTTGAATGGGGTTGGGGCATTGGGGGACAAAGTAATTAATCCGGTAACCCGCACCCACACCCAGTTTGGGCTTGTATTGTATTGTTTATGGCCTGGCTCAGCCTCAAGTGGTCCTGTACGAACACCAGTAATGGAATCTTAATGGGATAAGCTATACGTAGGTAAACTGCCGTGTGTGTTTGAGTTGGAATTTATGATTTGTTTACAAACGTACCCGAGATTCACGTGGGAGTGTTTGGCTTCTCAGTGGATAAGATATTTATGTTGTGTCTTAACACTGATTGTTATATTAATGTTTGCCTAAAACACCTGCATATCTATATTAATGAATATGTAGGTAGTATAAATTATGTTGTTTAAAAAATTAAGTTATTTAAAATATATATAAACAGCAGAACCGATCAACCAATAAACATCAACAAACTTTAATTTTTTTTTAATAATAATAACCCCAAGCTCCATCCACCCCCGACCCCCCAAACAAAAAACCCACCCAAAAAAACAAAAAACAAACCACCCCCTAAAAAACAAAAAAAAAAACAAAAAAAAACAAGTATCATCCACACGTAACACAATAAATAATAAATAAATATAATTTGGCCCATTGTGTTTATTTATTAGTAATTGAGTTCATGAATATATATATACAGAGAGAGAGAGAGAGAGAGAGAGAGAGAGAGAGAGAGAGAGAGAGAGAGAGAGAGAGAGAGAGAGAGAGAGAGAGAGAGAGAGAGAGAGAGACACACACACACACACACACACACACACAGACAGACAGACAGACAGAGAGAGAGGAGGGTGTTTAAACACATGCCAAGTCAAGAATGTTCACCAATAATTACATTACAGACCTCCGATATATTGGACACAATGAGGAAACCACTAAATAAAACCCAACGTACGCATTCAAGCCACGACGTGACACTTGTTTTCAAAAGACTCCGAGGTGTCGAGTTCAGCGGGTGTGTTCGATTTGCTGTAGTTTTATTTCATCAATATTAGCAGTTGGTCGATAATCCGCGCACACTATTGGTTGTGGAACTGATAAAAACTAGCAATGAATTAAAGGAACTTGACCCGTATCGCAGTCTATACAAGTTTGTTAAGGGGCTAGAGTGGGACACTCGATCCAGTTGTCGGAATCTCCCAGCTCTGTGTGTCTCTGATCTATATACTGCGATCTACAAGTCGATAACAAACACGGCTTTATCTTCGTCATGTTTGTCTCTACAAACATAAATAAGTTCATTTTGTGGCCACATAGAGTTTTGTACTGCATGTATTACTTACGTGATAACGATATGATAACTTTAAAAGTTACGAGAGGCGTAACTTTGCAAACACAGTTATGATATTCGTTCTAATTCTAGATTTTGCATTAGCATATCAATATTTTCTTGACTCCGCGTAATGACAACAGGAGTGTCAGAAATAGCAATTATATTAATGTATACACACGTGCATATTATATATAAAGCTGCAAGTGTAATGTATATACATGTATACATGTATATATAAAGCTACAACTGGCAAAATTTTCTTGTCAATATAGTGTCTTTACAAACATAAATAATGGTGTCCGTTTTTTGCTGGCAAGTGCGTGTGTATGTAATTGTGGTGTTTGTATGTATACGTGTGTGTGTGTGTGCGTGCGTTTTCGCGTGCGTACGTGTGTGCATGCGTGTGTGTGAGCGTTCAAAGTAATAAGTGGATGTACCTAAAATACAGCTTTCGTGCTTATATCCAATTAAGGTTCAAGCACGCTGTCCTGGGCACACACCTCAGCTATCTGGGCTGTCTGTCCAGGACAGTGGGTTAGTTGTTAATTATTAGTGCTTAGTGAGAGAGAAGAGGGAGTGGTGGTCTTACACCTATCCATCGAGTTGTTGAAACTCGCTTTGGGTAGGATCCGGTACCGGGCTGCGAACCCTGTACCTACCAGCTTTAGGTCCGATAGTTTAACCACGACACCACCGAGGCCGGTTCTGTTTTATTGATTGATGCAAGGCCCACATTCAAATGAGTTTTTTCCTCATATTAAACTAAACTAAAAATCTAAAATAAGGTTTGCAAACACAGTAAGAATTTGCCTGATACGCGGTCTCTCTAGGATCGATCCCCATTGGGCTATTTCTCATTCAAGCCAGTGCACCACGACTGGTTACCAAAGGTCGTGGTATATGCTATCCTGTCTGTGGGTGGTGCATATAAAAGATCCCTTGATACTAATGGAAAATTATGGCGAGTTTCCTCTCTATATGTCAGAATTACCAAATGTTTGACATCCAATAGCCAATGGTTAATAAATGAAAGTGATCCAGTGGTGTCGTTAAACAAAACCAATTTTAACTTTTACATTCAAGTCGAGGATATTGGCAGGTGCGTGTGCATGGGAGGGTTTCGAGTGTGAGCTTGACTCGACCCCCTTAGAAACTTCGCGCTAGTCTTGACCCCCCTTTCCCTCCCCTGCATAAATTCACACACACATTCGCCTGATTGGATTTCAATTGGTTACTATATAGTGTATATATAGTATCATTACTCTTTATAGATAGTAACAGGGTCAAATATGGAAACACACCTCTTTTAATAGCACATTTAATAATAGTAGTCCGGCCATTGGTTAATGTGTTTTGTCATAAATTGTAAGTACTGTACAATACTTTATTTTCAATGGGTGTAATTTTCGCGCTAAAGAAAAATCGCTATGTTCACGGAATTAATATTTCGCGCATCCTAGATTAAACAAACTGGTGGGTTTTTTTTTTTTTACCAGTATTATTTATCAATAAATCCTCTTTCAACAGTCAAGGAATAAGCGTTAAGTGTTATTATAATTGGTTGATTATGACTATTGATGATATTATTCTGTATATCACTTATTTCAATATTAAGTTCTGTTCCAAATTAATCTCTTACTCTTTGATATTGTGGACTAGCAAATGATGTTGTCGCCTCACCAAATGGTTACTTTCAAAAGGTACTGTCGCTAATAAATGTTTACCTTTTAATACTGAATCTTTTGTACTAACTTGATCTAAATGGATGAATAAAACCGGTGTAATTGAGAAATTAATAACTTATCCAAAATAGATTTAATTTGTTTTGACAAGTTTCCAGAAGTAGTCACTTCCCCATTTAATTTGCTAACATCTATATTTACGTCTAATTGTCTTAATGCGTTCCAGCCAGTGCAGAAGGACGGATATATCAAAGACCGTGGTATGTGCTATCCTGTCTGTGGGATGGTGCATCTAAAAGATCCCTTGCTACTAATGGAAAATGTCCCAGAGTTGGTCACTGGCGATGTTAGAGGCTGAACCTGGGATGGGCGTGCCTATAACCTGTGGGATATAGGCACGTAAAAAGAGTTCCCTTCCCTTCCCTTGTAGCGGGTTTCCTCTTTAAGACTATTTGTCAACATTACCAAATGTCTCACATCCAATAGCCGACGATTAGTAAATCAATGTGCTCTAGTGGCGTCATTAAACAAAACAAACTTTTTTTTTTTTAATGCATTTTTAATTGCTTTACATCATAAACTCCACCTGGTATTTTAAATCCATTGGCTGCTGTTTCCTCTATATTATATAAATCCACTGAAGAAGGTCTTGATTTTAAAGAAACACACTCTCCAAATATTGGAAAGTCAAGTTTTGATTGCAATTTGTTATTGTAACAAACATTTTTTTAAAGTGTAATAAATATTCAAATGGACTGTGAATTTAAGGCGGAATATATTTATAATAAAGACATTAAAATACTACCAAAAAGTATTAATGTATTCAAGTATAATCCAACCGCAAAATATCACATTCGTGTTTATACAAACTTAAAACTGAGTATATTGAGTTGGAAAACAAAGATGTGCAATAAATGTGTATAACCGCACTGTTTTGAAACCCCACCTCTCGTTGCCCATACGTCCTTATAATACGTCCTTATAATACGTCCTTATAACACGTAATAACACGTCACTTAGGACCATCGGTTGTCAATCAAAAAATCGAAAGCATACAAATAACGATGCATGATATGATGAGTAAGTTTATTCGATGACTTTAACATGTTGTTTCATCTGGCCAATAAATGTATGTAATTTAATTGGAACTGAGATCAGTTTCCCAGCTACTGTTGTGCTGGAAACACGTGCGTCCTGCTAAAAATAAGATGTCAATGTTTGTGTGAAACTAGTGTAGTAATTACATGGGCGTACATAGCGGGGGGGGGGGGGGGGGGGGGGGGGGGGATGGGTTCGACCGACCCCCCCCCCGAAATCGCTTTTTTAAAAATAATTTAATATATCTGACATTGATATCTGACATTATTATATTTACTCAACATAGAAATATATGCCCAATATCTCTGCAATCTATTTTAGAACCTCCCTTTTGAAAACTCAACATAGAAATATATGCCCAATATCTCTGCAATCTATTTTAGAACCCCCCTTTTCAAAATCCTATGTACTCCCATGAATTATGTCAGCAACCATCAGTTAACCCCTAATTCTAAATTTACTTTAAAGCTGATGTGGTAGTATTTATATTGATGGTGTACATGTCGACTGGAATATCGAGTGCAGTGGTTTTAGCCACATAATTATGTTACTAATGTCATCTATGGCATTTGATTTGGTGGTATACACTCTATAACTATAAGCGGATTCCTCGTTGATGGCTTTGACTACTCAGGCTTTACAAGCTTTGTGTGGCTGTCCCAAAATGAAATATAACAAATAGTATCTGTATTTCTTTTTTTGGTCTCGTTCCAGCCAGTGCACCACAACTGGTATATCAAAGGCCGTGGTATGTGCTATCCTGTCTGTGTGATGATGCACATAAAGGATCCCTTGCTACTACTAAAAAAATGAAGCGGGTTTCATCCCTAAGACTATACGTCACAATTACCAAATATATGACATCCAGTAGCCGATGATTAATAAATCAATGTGCTCTAGTGGTTTCGTTAAACAAAACAGCTTTAACCTTCTTTTAGTGGCCATGATTATTACCAAGAACAAGTGGTGGAACAAACAACTATTAGGTGTCTTTATTAAAGGTGGGCAAATGCGTATGTAGGATTTTTTTTAGAGGGATTGGGGGGGGGGGGGGATGGGATGTAACATTAATATAATGCCTTATTAAATATACACCTCACCATAAATAATATAAACGCAAGGCTAACTACTTGACCAAAATTAGGGGTCCAAAGGGTCCGAACCTAAATCCGCGCCATTGCATTATTAAATGAACACTTTCAATAAGAAGCAATCTGTAGTTACAGTGTGTTGACTTCTGAACTCACCATTGACGAAAATCACACCTATTATAAACACAACATTGAGACTTATTCAATTCTCGTCTACGAGTAGCATCTTTCTAAATAGTCTTCTTTCGTTGACAAACATCCCTGTCCCGGCTACCATATAATATTGCAATATGCTCCTAAAGTTTGTGACATATTAGAAATATTTTACTCGTCGACATAATCGATCTTGTTTATAACCAACATAAATTCCTATAAACAATTTTATGACAATACAATTTAAAAATAAATAAATAACACATTAAGTAAATGATATAAGAAATACGAGGTTATTTCTCACCAATTCAGGCGCCGAATGGATACGATTTCTTCCGAGAAATAACGGGTTCCCTCCATGGTATTGATTGGTCTCTTCCTCCTCTAGATGACGTAATATTCGTAGTAATGACGTCACCAAAGGATCATCTTCTTGGAGTTGCTGGAGCATCATTGACGTTGCAGGTAGAATATCTCACGCCAGGTAATCCTTCCAGTGTGCTCCATTACACTGTGGACAGTTAGATGAAAGAAGTTAAAAGTTTGTTTTGTATAACACCACTAGAGCACATTGATTTATTAATCATCCGTTAATGGATGTCAAACATTTGGTAATTTTAACAAATAGTCTTAGAGAGGAAACCCGCTACATTTCCCATTAGTAGCAAGGGAACTTTTATATGCACCATCCCATAGACAGGATAGCACACACCTCGTGCTTTGATACACCAGTCGAGGTGCACTGTCTGGGTCGAGAAAAAGCGCAATGGGCCCACCGACAGGGATCGATCCCAGACCGACAGCACATCAAATGAGTCTAAACAAGGGAATACTATTTCATTGAGCTACACCCCGAGTCTAAACATTTAAACCACAGGGGAATACTCCTCCATTGAGATACACCCCGAGTCTAAACATTTAAATCATAGGGGAATACTCCTCCATTGAGATACACCCCGAGTCTAAGCATTTAAACCACAGGGGAATACTCCTCCATTGAGACACACCCTGAGTCTAAACATTTAAATCACAGGGGAATAATCCTCCATTGAGATACACCCCGAGTCTAAGCATTTAAACCACAGGGTAATACTCCTCCATTGAGATACACCCCGAGTCTAAGCATTTAAATCACAGGGGAATAATCCTCCATTGAGACACACCCTGAGTCTAAACATTTAAATCACAGGGGAATACTTCTCCATTGAGATACACCCCGAGTCTAAACATTTAAATAATAAAAGAAAAAAGAAACAAACAAACTGGGTTGCCATCTTAACATAAAATAATAATAATCGGGGCACCTAGTTTAAAAAAGAGAAGAAGATAGTAACACAACAGAAAACTAAATGTAATAATGATTTGGATGGATCGACATTATATCACTTTTATCACAAACAACCGAACATATTCCTTAAACTACTTTTCATCTTGAGTATTTTGAGTGGTTAAGAGCAAAAACCATGAAGCTATATTTCTAAAAGGGATGAATCAATTAATTTCGTTTTCAGTACATATAACTTACCAAGAAATAACCGATTAAAAATGGAAACAGTCGTTTTAAATGTTACATAAAGTTTCTTGAATTATTGTAAACCAAATGTGCGTGCAGCATATCATAGTTGCAGCATTTCTGAATCAGAATTAGGCCTACTGCGCGTTCCCTCACTGAAAATGGTAATTTACCTACATACCTCACTGTAAAGTCATATGACATCACATTATATACTATCCGACTGTACTAGATGACAACAGTACACTAACGCAGGCAAAGGCATAACCCATTTATAAACTAACTGCATTCTTTTCCAGTCTTAATACAAAGTGCCAACATTACTGAGCCGCAGTTTCGTAAACGTGATTTGTGGACCTTTCTAAAACAGTTACTCGAGAATGTGACGCGGTCATCATTTAAACACGATGAATATAGCGGCAGACAAAACTGTACAGCCGACGAAAGAAAGAAAGAAGTGTTTTATTTAACGACGCACTCAACACATTTTATTTCCGGTTATATGGCGTCAGACATATGGTTCAGTACCACACAGATTTTGAGAGGAAACCCGCTGTCGCCACTACATGGGCTACTCTTCCGATTGGCAGCAAGGGATCTTTTATTTGTGCTTCCCACAGGCAGGATAGCACAGACCATGGCCTTTGTTGAACCAGTTATGGATCACTGGTCGGTGCAAGTGGTTTACACCTACCCATTGAGCCTTGCGGAGCACTCACTCAGGGTTTGGAGTCGGTATCTGGATTAAAAATCCCATGCCTCGACTGGGATCCGAACCCAGTACCTACCAGCCTGTAGACCGATGACCTGCCACGACGCCACCGAGGCCGGTCTACAGCCGACGAAGTGTGACGTCTGCTGTTTTACACTGATAAACGCCTGTGTAACACGAAACGGTTACCACCAGTGACAACAAAATACTTTTTCTCTATTTTTTTTTTAATTGTGAAATGTTGGTGTTGTTTCTAGTGGCTAATGTATTAAGTTGTTTCTGTAATGGTTTTTGTGGTGTTACTTTTTGTGTGTTGTGGCATCCAGTAAGTACTTTTGCTAACTTTTTAGAATTTCTCAATTGTTTTGTTGTTGTTATGATTATTATGATTATGATTATTATTATGATTATTATTATGATTAAATGCAGTCTCTCTATTAACATGTAATTACAACAAAACAATTAAACTAATATATATATATATATATATATATATATATATATATATATATATATATATATATATATATATATATATATATACACACATGTATATATATAAATAATCGGGGCACATAGTCGTGTTTATTTATTTATTAAAAAAAACAAAAATTGACGCCCAATATCCGATATATTTTTCGTGCTGAGGTGTCGTTAAACATTCATTCATTGATTGTGTTTACTTTAAGCTGCCCTGGGCACACATCTCAGCTACCTGGGCAGTCTATTAAAGACAGGAGTTAATGGTCAGTAGCAGAGAAGTCGATGTAGTTGCCTTATATCTCCACCACAGAGCATTTATTTTATTTCATTTCAACTTATTTTCGTGCTTATTTCCAATTAAGGTTTAGTCACCCTGAGTTTGTTGTCAGTTGCTAGTGGTTAATGAGAGAGAAGAGGGAGTAGTGGTCTTACACCTACCCACTGAGTCGTTAAAATTCGCTCTGGGTGGGAGCCGGTACCGGTCTGCGAACCCTGTACCTACCAGCCTTATGTCTGATGGCTTAACCACTACATCACCGGGGCCGGTTGAGCATTTAAGACTAGCTCGTGGATGGAACATTTACCGAGATGCGAACCAAGTACCAACCAGCCTGAAGACCAATAGCTTAGCCACCGAGGCCGGAAGAGCACCACAGTTTGACATCATGCCAAGTGGAGGTCACAAAACCGTTAGGTGTGAGCGTGAAGCTGACTCCCGACATGCACTGCTGCCATAACGAGCGACCATAAACTCCGAACACTGTCGTAATAGCAGTCATTACAATTGTTCACTCACTGGGTCAAGCTTAATTTGTTTTTGTTCTAGATTAATTCTTTACGAGCAGTAACGTAGATACGGTCCATCCACTGTTAAACAGACATCAGAAAGCCGCCCCAGAATCGATAACACGGGGCGTGGGGTGTGAGAGAGTTAAAGTTTGTTTACTTTAACGTCATCACTAGAGCACATTGATTATTTAATTCGACTCGTAGTCTTCAGAAGAGACCCGCTACATTTATCCATTGGCAGAAAGGGACCTTTTATATAAACTTTCCCACAGATAGGATAGTACATGTGAGAGAGAGAGAGAGAGAGAGAGAGAGAGAGAGAGAGAGAGAGAGAGAGAGAGAGAGAGAGAGAGAGAGAGAGAGAGAGAGAGAGAGAAACGGGAGGGGGGGGGGGGGGGGGAGGGAGGGGGGAGGGAGGGGGGAGGGGGGGGGGGAGTCAATCAAAACGACACCGCGCCACATATTCTCACCTCATTTGAATATCCAGTAATGGCGGACTTGAATTGAAGTTGTGTGTACAGTTTACAAAAACACGTTGTATTAAGCTTGAGTTTATATGATAAGAGATTATTACCCTCGTGTGTTTCGGTTTCGTCGATATCACATATTAGGAATAAAAATAATGTATTATGCTATGCTCGCCAGAAGCTCGCAAAATACATTTTGTTATTCCTAATATATGATACTGACGATACCGAAACACACTCTGGTAATAACCTCTATATATTTGTGACTGAGATTATATCATCAGCTTTTTTTACAACCGTGATATTTTATTTTGTGAGGGTGTGTGTAATTTTTGGCATGCTTCCATCAGAGAACTGTCCAAGCACGCCTGTCGTGGGCACAACCTATGACTTCGCCAAAGAGTTTTGTCCATGACAGTGAATATTTTATTTTCACCATGTCTACCATTTGTAACCAGTATAAGTTTAATGAAGCGTGCGTTAACTCAGATATTAGTAACCGTGTCAATTAGCTGTTTCAGTTTCTGGTCTACTGAACGTTATACAAGACTTAACACGAAGCCATTCGATGTTTAATCTAAGACGTTGATGTATTGACTGCACTGCTTGTGGAGCACATACTTGGAGTTTTAATTTGTAACGATTAATCACCGTTAACAGCGTTAACACGTTGGAATTACAACATGGTACAAGAGCGCCTAATGCGTTAGACGACCGTGACCTACTGATGCTGAAATCGAGATGGCCCGTCCACGCCCAAGTGCATAATGTTATCTCTCTCTCTCTCTCTCTCTCTCTCTCTCTCTCTCTCTCTCTCTCTCTCTATCTCTCTCTCTCTCCGCACGGCCGCTTGGTCTACTTAATAAACTAAGGCTATCTGATGTATAACGTATCTTCACACTAGATCTACTTAATAAACTACGGCTATCTGATGTATAACGTGTCTTCACACTTGATCTACTTAATAAACCAAGGCTATCTGATGCATGACGTGTCTTCACACTTGATCTACTCAATAAACCAAGGCTATCTGATGCATGACGTGTCTTCACACTTGATCTACTCAATAAACCAAGGCTATCTGATGTATGACGTGTCTTGGCACTTGGTCTACTTAATAAACTAAGGCTATTTGATGTATGACGTGTCTTCACACTTGGGCTACTTAATAAACTAAGGCTATTTGATGTATGACGTGTCTTCACACTTGATTTACTTAATAAACCAAGGCTATTTGATGTATGACGTGTCTTCACACTTGGTCTACTTACTAAACCAAGGCTATCTGATGTATAACGTATAACGTGTCTTCACACTTGGTCTACTCAATAAACTAAGGCTATTTGACACTTAATAAACCAAGGCTATCTGATGTATAACGTGTCTTCGCATTTGGTCTACTTAAAAACTAAGGCTACTTGATGTATGACGTGTCTTCACACTTGGTCTACTTAATAAACTAAGGCTATTTGATGTATGACGTGTCTTCACACTTGATCTACTTAATAAACCAAGGCTACCTGATGTATAACGTGTCTTCACACTTGATCTACTTAATACACTATGGCTGTCTGATGTATGACGTGTCTTCACACTTGGTCTATTTAATAAACTGAGGCTACATAATGTGTAACGTGTCTTCACAGATGTTCTACTTAATACACTAAGACTATCCGTCTTCACTCTCGGTCTACTCAGTAAACTAACGCTGTCTGATGTATAACGTGTCTTCACTCTTGGTCTACTCAATACACTAATGCTGTCTGATGTATACCGTGACTGAACACTTGGTCTACTTAATGAGAGAAAGGAAACCCGCTGTTGACATACAGGCTACTCCTGCTGATAAGCAGCATTGTATTTTTATTTTTATATGTTCTTTACCATGTCCTTTGATGTACTAGTTGTAGGACACTGGTCGGAATGCAAGAGCTCTACCACTGAGCTACATCCTGCCTGGTTATTTAATTATTATGTATGTGTTTGTGTATGTTATATGTTAGTGTATGTTATGTGTTAGTGTATGTTATGTGTTAGTGTATGTTATGTATTTGTGTATGTTATGTGTTTGTGTATGTTATGTGTTAGTGTATGTTATGTGTTAGTGTATGTTATGTATTTGTGTATGTTATGTGTTAGTGTATGTTATGTGTTAGTGTATGTTATGTATTTGTGTATGTTATGTGTTTGTGTATGTTATGTGTTTGTGTATGTTATGTGTTTGTGTATGTTATGTGTTAGTGTATGTTATATGCTTGTGTATGTTATATGTTTGTGTATGTTATATTTTAGTGTATGGTTACATACTAATATGATGTAATTGTTAATGTATGTGTTTGTGTATGTTATATGTTAGTGTATGGTTACATATTAATATGATGTAATTATTATGTATGTGTTTGTGTATGTTGTATGTTAGTGTATGGTTACATATTAATATGATGTAATTGTTAATGAATCGCGTTCCACTACAGCATGATGGATGCCGAAACGTTGAAACAATTTTGTACGAAAAGTAATTAACTTGTTGTGCAACTTGTCCCAATTTGCGAGTTTCTTTCAGTAGTTAAAATAGTTAAATACATGTTGTCGCTATGTGAAAATTAAAGGAATGCGGTTTCACGTCGCTCCACCCAGCCTTTCCAATAAAAAAAGAAACAAAAACAAAATAAATAAAAATTTAAAAATTAAAAACAGCCCAAAAGCAAACATTAAAATAGTTCGGTCATTGTGAGCCAGTGTTTTCTTTTACACAGAAACGCATGTATAAACATTTCACAAAGGTATTCGAAATATACTCACTGCGTTAAATCGGTCGACCAGCATATTTCCTCTTATATAAATGTAGAGCCTATTTATAACCGCACAGCATTATCGATATCAATGTCATAAAGTTCAGTATAATTAAATTATTTGGAAAACCAAAAGACAACAACAATAACAAGACAAGATGTTATTCCTCGCACCAAGAACAAACACGGAAAGCGTTAACTGGGCTTCGTTGATGACTTCCACTGGAGGTAGTCACTGATTACTAATTAGTCATTCATTCTACAATCCTCATTACGGCTTGCTTACTCGACCATGCCGTCACGGTGACCAGTGTCCGAAGAACGTCCTAAAGGACCGGCTTCTGGTCAAAGCTGAGCGTTGTTACAAAGAGGGTCATTAACGACACTGGCGATATATCATATTATTAATACAGCTTTAGCCAAGACACAGCGGTCGGTGACGTGCTCCAGAAACGAAAGTCGAAATTACGACAACTTTATACACAAAGGTTATAAATAAGTAAATGTCTTCAAAGTAAATTCGTACGTTATTTGTCTTTAAGATTTGCTGTAATATGTGGGAGGTTTAGCACGCTGGTACATAAATATACACACAGGCGAACCCGATCAAAGGGAAACGTAGAACAACTATTGTGTATGAACTCCACCAGTTCCGGCACAGCGGATCATCTCTGCGGTGTGTGTGGAAAGGGTTGGGTGTGGGGGTGGGGTGGGGTGGGGGTGGGGGGGGGGGGTTCTAGCCCCTTCAGTAATAATTCTGAATCAAAAATATTACTTCAGGACCTGTAATTTTTTTTTTTTTACGGGGGAGCATACCCAAGAACAAAGCTAAGGACTGCTCTGCGCCCTCGATCCCAGTCATCACCGCCCCACCCCCAACCCCCACCCCACCCCAATGTCTACTTGCTTCCGCCATGCCTGGTATTGAACAGGTGGATTTTTATACACAAAACAGGCCCACAGGAACCACTTTAGGACGAAACTGTACGGGCTTTTTTATCCTCTATATAAAGATAATATAAATAAATGCATCTGGCTTCTGCCTCTTACCGCAATGTCTACTGTACACCACGCTCAGAACACTAAGTTTGTTTTGTTTAACGACAACTCTAGAGCACGTTGATTTATTGACATTCGGCTACTGGATGTCAAACATTATAATACTAATGGATATACATTTACATATGAAAAGAATGTTTTGTTTAAAAAGATAAAACTAGAACACGTGGATTAATTAACCATCGGATGTTGAACGTGAGACATTTGGTAATTCCCACATACAGTCTAAGTCGGAACCGTTAAAATGTCCGTTAGGAGCAAGGGGTAGGTTATTTATGTACTTTTCTAAAGGCATTATAGCACATAGGTTATTGAAACACGCAGAGTGTACGGGGGAAATAAAATGATCAAGGTCAACAATACCAGCAATCTAATTAAAATTAGCTCCACTATTACATGTGGATGTAACAGCAGCCAGTTGGAGCTCATGTCCACCAATCAAAACCTTACTTGCAGAATCATGCCAGTGATTTGAAAATAATTTGAAAACATTCCGAATTATCCTGAGGGTATACGACATGTTTCATGTGAATTATGAATGCCTTATTTAGACCAGTAGAACTGATTTTAATCAGATTGCTAACAACACTGCGTAGTCTCCAATGTCCAAGTAACATTTCGTCTGTAAATAATAATTTAAATATTGACCAATAACACTTCGCCTTTTATAACGTTATTTGGGCGCATACAAATTCTAAAAGTATCGGGCGAGTCTATTTTAGTAATGTAATAGTGGAGCTAATTTTAATTAGATTGACAATACCAGTTTAAATTAATACCCAAGGCTGCCCGACTTTATTTCTTTCTTGAGCCTGGCTTGGTTAATTAGTGGCCACTTCACTTGTAAAGTATTTATGAATATATACATGCATTCTAGTTATTAAGTAAACAAATAAAAGGTTGAAGTTGATAGACATACATTGTATGATGCAGGGTAGTGATATATAGTATATATAGAATAATATAAATATATACAGCTGTATATGTATAATATTAATAATTGTGTATGTGCGTTTATTGTGTTTGTGTGTGCGTGCGTGTGTGTGAGTATGTAAAAGTGTGTGTGTGTGTGTGTGTTTGTGTGTGTATTTGTGTGTGTGTGTGTGTTGTGTATATGTGTGTGTGTATGTGTGTGTGTTTGTGTGTGTTTGTATGTGTGTGTGAATGTGTGTGTGAATGTGTGCGTTTGTGTGTGTTTGTGTATATATGTGTGTGTGTGTTTGTGTATATATGTGTGTGTATGTGTGTGTTTGTATGTGTGTGTGAATGTGTGTGTGAATGTGTGCGTTTGTGTGTGTTTGTGTATATATATGTGTGTGTGTGTGTGTGCGTGTAAGCGCGTGTTCACGAATGTATGAGTGTATATAGTAAAGTCACCAAACCTATAAGCTAACTTACTGTGGATGATTTCTCCTTCCCTTAGTAATTGCAGCTTTAACTTGTGTAACCGAACAATAACTGTACGACAAAGGTTTCTACCAAATATAGTTCGACTTGGATACGAAGCGGAAGTAACCTTTTGTACAGGCGAGTATCTCAGTGGTCCCACGATTTGTCCGTGGTTTCCTTCTACGAGGAAATGTAGTCACAGGTAAACAATTGATAGTTAAAAGTTTGTTTTGTTTAACGAAACCACTTGAGCACATTATTTTATTAATCATCGGCTACTAGATGTCAAACATTTGGTCATTTTGACATAGTCAGAATCTTAGAGAGGAAACCCACTACATGTTTCCATTAGAAGCAAGGCATCTTTTATATGCACCGTCCCACATACAGCACATACCACGGCCTTTGTTATACACGTTGTGGTGCACTGACTGGAACGTGAAATAGCCCAATGGGGCCCACCGACGGTGATCGCACCAGGTGAATGCTTTACCACAAGGCTACGACCGGCCCCAAGGTAAACACTTTTTTCAACTGTTTTTTTAAAATTTCATTTAGTATTTATGTTCTTTTCACCTTTTTTTTGGTTAGAAATTAAGGGTTTTTTTCTAAATGCATTACCTCGTATGGTTTTGTGTGGTGTAGGCCTGACGAAATTAATTGGATAAATTTGTTCTTAATAATAAAATAAAAAAAATGAGTGGCGGACTCAAATTTAGAATTCTTGTCTCGTTTTAATGAGTCACTGGGATATTTTAAATCTCAATATATCTCTCTCTCTCTCTCTCTCTCTCTCTCTCTCTCTCTCTCTCTCTCTCTCTCTCTCTCTCTCTCTCTCTCTCTCTCTTATTTTAAACAAGTATTATACAATTGTATATATGTCTACATGTTACTCGAATAGGAACAAAGATTATTTTTAATCAACAATTATTCAGATCCATCGAAATTAATTCTGAACAGGGTGGGACATATTAAAAATAGAGTTAAAGCACATTGATTAATTAATCATCGGCTATTGGATGTCAGATATTTTATAATTCTGACACGTAGTCATCAGAGGAAACCCGCTACATTTTCCCACTAGCAACAAGCGATCTTCTATGTGCAGTTTTCAACTGACAGGAAAACACACACTACGGCCTTTGACCAATTGTTGTGCACTGGTTTGAACGAGAAAAATAAATCAGTTGAATGGATCCACTGAGGTGGATCGATCCTGCGACACAAGCATCTCAGGCGAGCACTCAATCGACTAAGGTAAATCCCGCCATATTAATAATTGATCACAAACTATCTGACAGGGGTGTGGTGAGGGGGGAGTGGGTATCTGAAGAAATGCTGTCTTAAGCATTTGAATTCTGGACATTTTGAGAGCAGCCAGGAAGGAACAGTGTAAATTTAACTTTGCTATAATTTCAATATTGAGTTGACCGAAATGTCCTCCTTTGGGTATTATAATGGGGCGGGACGTAGTTCAGTGGTAAAACGATCGCCTGATGCGCGATCGGTTTAGGATCGATCCCCATCGGTGGGCCCATTGAGCTAATTCTCGCTCCAGCCAGTGCACCCCGACTAGTATATCAAAGGCCGTGGTATGTACTATCTTGTCCGTGGAATTATGCATATAAAAGATCCCTTGCTACTAATGGAAAATGTAGCGGGTTTCCTCTCTAAGACTATATGTCAACATTACCAAATGTTTGACATCCAGTAGCTGATGATTAATAAAATCAATGTGCTCTAGTGGTGTCGTTAAACAAAAACAAACTCTCTCATAATGGTGACACATAGTCCAAAATATGATAAATTGAAATACACTGCCGCCGCAAAAGCTTTTTTGTTACTAGTAACAGACAGACAGACAAAATCTTTATTACAGTTTCACCTAAGTACATTAATAGTAAAAATAGTGTGTTGATACTTTAGGACAACCATTAACTCTATTGAAGCCTGGTTTCCATAAAACCATTAAGAGACGATGACCGACGCAGATGTTCCGAGGCAGATCTGCAAAGATGAACATGTTTTAGCTACCCCGATCAGCCCCTGATACGACGTAGACCGACGTAGTCCGCCTGTAACTGTGTTCATATAAAACTTCTTTTTAATCTGCGTTGGCCTGTTACAGCTTTAATGGGAACCAGGATTTAATGTGTTGCATTTTCCTAGATCCATTGCTGCGTTATGGTTTCGAGTAGTCGAAGTAGTCTTAATTTAGCTCAGTCGGCTGAGTTCTCTTGACGTGCTTGCGTCGCAGGATAAAACCACCGTGGTGAATCCATGCAACTGATTGGGGTTTTTCTCGTTCCAATCAGTACACCATAACTGGTCAAAGGCCATGGTATGTGTTTTCCTGTCTTTTGGAAAGTGCACGTAAACGATCTCTAGCTATTAGTTAAATTTTTTTACCGGGTTTCCTCTAATGACTACGAGCACACTTACCAAATGTTTGTCATACAGTAGCCGATGATTAATTAATCAATGTTCGCTAGTGGTGTTAAAGAAAACAAACCTTTTTTGGAGTAGTCTATGTGGATACATCGAGTTTCGTCTTTACTCTCTATCGACCAAATGTCGCATTAACCATTGAACCATATGTTAGACGTTAAATAGCCATAGTTTAAAGCGGCAGTATCCGGAATATTTGTATTATTTAAGCATATAGAACAGAAAATCCAATTACGTTTGGTGCATCTAGGTCAAAAACAAAGCCAGTATTTCGAAAGTGGGACACTTTTGACGGGCTCCTACCGATCTCGGTTTTCATTCGCTTATCACAAGTGTGGAATTCCCCAACAAGAGATCACGTGAGATTTCGCAATTTTTGAATAAATTTAACTGTCTTGATTGAGGGGTCGTCTCATATCTCCAAAACATATTTATATCCATAGAGGTATGGTACAACGCCTTTCCAGGGATCGGTGGGTGGAGGATTTGCCTTGAAATTTTGACAGTGGCCAGCTGTTGGCATACGCGTTACATGTAAGGGGGTGTTACTAATTACGTAACGCTCTAGGGGTAGAGAAAGAGGGTACTGTCTTCGATTTACGTAACATTTTTCAAGACTATATGTTATTTTTATTCATTACTTAGACCTAAACAGGTGTTTTTTGGAAATGTGCGGTCAGTCTAGGATCAATCCCCATCGGCGGGTATATAAAAGACCATGGTATGTGATATCCTGTCTGTGGGATGGTACATATAAACGATCCCTTGCTAAAAACAAATGTAGCGGGTTTCCAAGGCGCGTGTGCAGGGATTTCAGCGGGGTTGGGGTTATAGACTGTGTTAAGCGAAGTTTATATGGGACCATGCTCCCCCAGAAAATATATTTCAATTTTTTTTTAAGCTTGGGCAAGTAAGGGTTTCGGCCTCCAATACCCTCCGCCTGCACATGCACCCGATTCCTCTCTAAGATTATATGTCAAAATTACCAAATGTTAGACATCCAACAGCAGATGGAAGGAAGGACAGGATATGTTTTATTTAACGACACACTCTTTATTTACGCTTGTATGGCGTCGGATGATTATTAAATCAATATGCTCTAACTTTGATGTCGTTAACCCCCCCCCCCCACACACTAACTTTTCCCTTTCCAAACGAAAGAATATTTATTTAAATTTGTCGATTTTAACATGTAAAATTAAGAAGTTAAAACGTTCATATTTTATTTAAAAAATATATACATGATTAATGTGTTACTAGTATACAAACTAAACTTTGAAAAGTTCTACTAACGCTTTATAAAATATTAATTCTGAAATAGGAAGGTACGATTGTCGATAATATGTTGTCAAGATCAAACCCGTTTTAACGAAAGACTCTAGTACCGTATCCTGAACCGAACGTTCTTCATACAGCGCAAGATTTCTCTTTTAATTTTTTGAGACGAACCTTACAGTTTGAAATCGGCAAACGATCTCCGCTCATAGCGAACACACACGATTTCTTTAAAAGTGCATTTGAGCTTGTATTTCATATTTGTACATGATGTTATAATACTGTAACTTAAAAAAAACACCCAATTCGAGTGGATTTGAATTTTCTCCCCCGATATTTGACATAAATTCCGGAATTCCGAGTACGTGATTAAAATTCCGGAAAGTTGGTCGGCCTGAGATACACATTTGGTTACTTAATAATATATTATCACAGTCATTAGTTATTTCATTTCATTTATATCATTTATACCCTGTAAACTCTTTCTAAACCAATAATATTTACCAGGTCAGTAGGGTTTGTTCAAATGTGTTCAAATGTCACAACATAATTCAAATGGACATGCTGATCAATCACATACTCATTATAGAGGATATTGAGGGATGAGCATCAGTCACAACCTCCATTGTACACTTTGGGACGACAGATTCCACATGATGGTTTCAAATGCTTTTGGTTCCATTCTGGCAGTAAGTTGGTCCACAGTATATATTTAATTACTCTGATGAGATCTGAATTGGAGCAGGACTGAGGACATTGCTCATAAAAGAATGGATTTCAACAAAAACAAAAATCTTTCCCTTGAATAGTTTCAATAACATGACGACGTGTAGCTTCCCAATATGTTGTGATAGCTGGGATGATATAGTGACTTTGAATCCTGTGAAATGTGGAGCTGGACACCTAAATTGAGGAACTTGCATATTAGGGCTATTTTGGTGTAGTTATTTCCGGAAAGAACTATCGCTGACAAAAATAGCATATTGCCACGCAAGGCACCCTTTGTCAGCAAAGGTTGTGAACACCATCTGTTCATCTCGTGGCCATCTACACAAATCTAAAATGAAAAATGGAATTATTAATTATGATATTCCATTACTTCCATGAATGTATGCATTTTTAAATAAGATAGAAAAGTGTTGCACTATTATACTACATCCTACCCCACTTCTGTTAAAAGCTGTTACACTATTATACTACATCCTACCCCACTTCTGTTAAAAGCTGTTGCACTATTATACTACATCCTACCCCACTTCTGTTAAAAGCTGTTACACTATTATACTACATCCTACCCCACTTCTGTTAAAAGCTGTTGCACTATTATACTACATCCTACCCCACTTCTGTTAAAAGCTGTTACACTATTATACTACATCCTACCCCACTTCTGTTAAAAGCTGTTACACTATTATACTACATCCTACCCCACTTCTGTTAAAAGCTGTTACACTATTATACTACATCCTACCCCACTTCTGTTAAAAGCTGTTACACTATTATACTACATCCTACCCCACTTCTGTTAAAAGCTGTTACACTATTATACTACATCCTACCCCACTTCTGTTAAAAGCTGTTACACTATTATACTACATCCTACCCCACTTCTGTTAAAAGCTGTTACACTATTATACTACATCCTACCCCACTTCTGTTAAAAGCTGTTACAGGGAAGTAGTGTTTACTCTTACTTTAAATACACTAAGGCAACACCTACATGATATTGTATTTGATTTGTATCAATTGACAAGTGATATTTTATGCACTATGACACATACAAGACAACACATGCCTTAGGCTTTAGTTTACCTGATATTGTATTGCCCACCCCCAAAACAACACATCAATATAAATGTTATATATAGGATAGATTTTTAAAAGAAACTTTGAAAGTGAATATCATATTCCAAATATACTATTGGACAGTTATATAATACAATGCAAAACCCTTAGAAAACAAGTTTGTTTTGTTTAAAGACACAATTTGTTCATCATTGGCTACTGGATGTCAAACATTTGCTAAATCTGACACACAATCTTAGAAGTAACCCACTAAATGTTTCCATTACCAGGAAGGTTTTGTTTATATGCACGTTTTCAGACAAAACAGCCTCTGACATACCAGCTGTGGGTGGGGTGGAATCCAGTAAGAGAATTGGTCCATCAAGGGGTTTCAAATCTACAACAAATCACTTCTGGCAAGCTCTTACAATGTGAGGTAGATCCAGCCTATTATTTTAAAAAATAACTATAAAAATAATAGTTATTTGGTAGAATTATTTCTAACATACAAACTGTTAATATCCAGCAGTATTCTCATACTGAACTGAACCGGACTGTTTACATACAATCTGTTACACTGACAGAAAAGACTGATTTCAATCACATACCCATTTTAGGACAAGTGCTGTACTGTCGATCTGACTTTTTAATGTGACATCACTTGTACAGTCTTTGTGAGTGCACACTTTCTTCACCTACAGTGCTGCAAGACCCAGTAGACATGACATGTAACAAATAAATGTCTTCTCGGTTATATAATCCCTGTCTACTGTTCTTTTCACTGGAATGCTGGATCCATCTATACATGTATCATCTTTCTCTGCCTCTTCTTGTGAAGTAATGTCGAACACACGGTCTGCTATTTCAACATCTTCATTCACTTCATTCTTTCGATGGTCTCTGCATAAACAAACAACAAAAGATTAATCTAGTAGACAACACAGGAGTACGGGGTCCCATTTTTATAAGGGGGAAGAGGCTGGTTTTTGCCCAAATTAAACAAAAATGCCCGAATCTGCATAAAACATTTATTCATATTAGCATTACTACCAAACAGCCATATGTGTCCTCTCTACCAATCTCAGGTTGTCTACCATAAGCGTATGAGACAAGGGTACAGGGGTGCACATGTACCCCCCCCTAGTGATGGAGCTAAACCTCAAATTTGGGCAAAAATTATAGAGATATTTGGTCAAAATGTGCTAACCTGAGATATTTTTACCATGTACATATATTTCCATCATTTTACCCTCAAAATTAGTTTTAATCCATGTAAAAATGTCTAGTCGATTTTTTTGCTACTATATTTATTTCATATATCATTTCATTTCCAATACTTGTTAAACAAAATTAATTATTTTAAAGTTTTTATTTTTTACTACTTTATTAAAAAAGCCTTGTAAAAGGTACCAATAGGTTTACACAGGATTTATTGCTGAAAAGTCTTAGTATTGTGATTTATATTGCTTTAAGACAAAAATGAAAGTGGAAACCTGCTGCCGTCATTCAATAGTCTACTCTTTCTGATTAGTTGCAAAGGATCTTTTATATGCATCATCCTACAAACATGATAGCACATACCACTACCTTTGTTACACTAGTGGATCATTGGATGACATGTTTTAAATACAAAGATAAAATATTTTCTGTTAAATTATTTGATACTTTGTTGTGTTTTTTCCCCACAAAGTGCACATACAACATGAACTATATATATCCTCATATTTAACTGTCCTTACCCCCAGTTACTGGTATCTTCCAATGCGTATGTAATTATTCATAATCATTTAAAACAATGAAACTTTAGATAAGTTATACTGTTTCCCAGTGTAGAAATGGCTTTTATATAAACACATTAGTAAGCCTACCTAATTGAAGACAAGCTGGACACATCTGATGCCAAAACGCGTCTTCGGCCTGCTCTTTTATAGTGTGCAAGAGGTGTTGATGTAGTTGCTGTCATAGCTTCATATCTGCATAAGAACATGTTAAAATTTGTAAATACCATTTTAATGCCCATGGCAAACAAGCTACTTTTATATAGGCTACTCTTTCGCAATTTACTAGCAAGGGATGTTTTACTGGTGGGTGCAGCAGGATTAAAGTAGGAAAATAGAAGTTGAAAGATTTTCGTTTTATAAACAGTTAAAATTGGGAATTTTTCACCATGGCCAGTGGATTTCAAAATCCACTGGCCCCATATATAGCAAATGAATTAAAAAAAGTTCTAGAACCCCTGTAGAAGAAAAAAGTAGGACTGAAAAGCACGTAATTCATGGGCAAACGATTGTGTGAAATCCAAACAATTATGTTGAGAACAGTTTAAAAGAAATTATGTGGTGCTCAGTTTGTACCTTATGTTTATCCTAAATAACATTGCAAAGCAACAAAAAAAAAAGCAAAAAAAAAAAGCAAAAAAAAAAAGCAAAAAAAAAGAAAATAGTAGGAAAAATAGGACAGAGACCAAAAAGTAGGATCACTGCCTACAGTCTACAAGTGGTTACACCAAGCCATTGTATCTTGTGGTGCACTAACTCTGTATCCAAGGTGATACCATAATTAACATGCCTCTAGTGGAATTCAAACCCAGAGTCTTTTGCTCAGTGACATATCCACTGCACAACAAGGGTTTCTACCAGAGGACACGAACAGTAAGTTGCATACCCTTATATCTTGGAAATTATTGAATACATAAATAATTATAGATAAATTATAGTAAGAGAACCGCTGTTTAAAGGAGCCCAGTCACGGATTTAGTGGGCCTTATTTCTCTAAATATGCATAATTACATTCATTTGGAATACCAAACCTAGTTATTGTATGATCCTAAACATTTTAATTGAACTACGATCGAGGGAATTCCATGACACGATTCAGTTTTAAAATTTGGAACTCTTCTTTAAATGAGACATTTAAAATACGGAAAACAGACTCGTAATGATGAGGCTATATATACGACAACCGTATAATGTAGTTTTGGATTTTATATAAACGATCGCCGCGTATAGAGACTTGGCAGATGAGGGCCGGCTATATACATGGCAAATAAAAAAAAAAAAAAAATATTTCTTGATGAAAATAACCGCGAATACGCTGAAATAAAATAATAAAAAGTTGGAACATGAACTCACCATTTATTATGATTATGATTATTATTATTATTATCAGGCGCGTGTGCAAATTATTTTGACTGGTTCGCAAAGTGGTATTTCGGTTTTAATATATAGCGTAAAAACCCCAATATACTGTTGCATGTTTTGTCGTCCAAAGGTTGGCTACTTATTACTTAACCCAGTTGAATCCAGTTCTACGTGCAAGGACAAGTTCAGTCTGCCGTCTGTGCGTGTGTGCAGGCACGTTAATCTTGCATTTTGTATGGCCAAAACTCCTCCAGATAAAACACCGCCCCTCAAAAAGGTAGTAGTAGGCTAATAATAATAATAATAATAATAATAGTAGTAGTAGTAGTAGTAATAGTAATAGTAATAGTAATAGTAATAATAATTCTGTATTATTATTATTATTATTATTATTATTACATGTGTTATAATGTTGGTAAAATCACGTCGTGGTGGGGTGGGGTGGGGTGGGGTGGGGTGGGTGGGGGTGGTTGTTACAGAAACATTATATAAATTTAGAGGGGGACCCGGGCGTGGTCTCTGCTTTACTAGTAGCCTATATAAAAAAAAGTATTTTGAGTTTTATTGCCTCTTGCAATTTTGAGCATTTGAAATGTGACTAAATACAGCAAAATAACCTTTTAGTCATATTTATTTGCTGTAAAATTAACTTAAAAAAAAAATATTTACGTAAGCAGCCTCAAAATTGCAATCAGTGAAACATTATTAAGTTCAAGCCTTGTTGTTAGTTTGTGTACTGTCCGTAGTTAGTTTCTCTTTCAGTTAATCTACTTCAGCAGCTGATAATTTGTAACTGTCATTTTTATTTATTTATTTATTTATTCATTCATTATTATTATTATTATTATTATTTATTTATTTATTATTATTTTTGTTTTGTTAGTACTGTAGGAACAATATGACGCTATTCGTATATATATGGAAAACGTACACAAAAGGGTCCGCTAAATTCATATACTCGTCCACCCACTCTCTTGTTCAGAAAATGTACTGTTCGTACAGTACTTAGTATGTATTCCTCCTGTTCCAGATGGTTCGGTAATATGGATCAATCAAATACATGTACTTATTTACCGCCTATATACATTTTTGCTGTGAATATAGCCAGCCCTCGTTAGTGGTGGCTATATATACGGCCTTCGTATATATAGTCACATCGTATATAAACACCATCTAGTTCAGAGTATTCTTTAAAAATGTAACAATTCCTATCTCATGTCAACTGTTATGGTATATTTTGCATAATATTGAATTTGACAAGGTGGAAAATGAAAGTGTTCATGATCCAGAACTAGTCGGGATTGTCGACGTTTAACATGCTTCTGTTACTAAAATAAATTAATGTATCAACTTATTATCATTCAGTACATGTTTTTTTATTTTTTAATAACTTATTTTTATTGTTGTTGTTTTTCGATTTACCCTACGTCGCAGAGAACGGTCAAGCGTTCTCGTTACACGAGTTTGGTAAATCGTTTTGACACTGCGGTTATTCGGGGAATGCCCGTCACTAGCCCGAGTACTCCGACTGTAAGAGAGCTAGACGGACATTTGGACATAAATACGCTCTCATTACAGTCAGAGACCAAGCTATGTATTTTTTTGGCAATTGCTGACAACCAAAAAGTTGTCAAAGATTTCTGCTCTAATACCACAACAATCCTATGTTTGACGTCAAATGCATTTACATCGACCATTTTCGAGTTACTTGATTAAAAAAAATTCAGATATTAATCACTAATACACACATTACAAAAAGAAACCCGACAGCACCCACATTCAGCTAAGCTTCGGCAAACTCCGGACAGCAGAATTCTAAGTTCGCCGACCTATATCGTGACGTTGCGTCACATGATCGCCCACTCAGCCATTCCGTCTTCCAGGGGCCGTCTCAAAACGACAAGTTCCCGACAATCACTCAGAAAAGTTTGTTTTGTGTAACGACACCACTAGAGCACATTGATTCATTAATCATCGGCTACTGGATGTCAAATGTTTGGTAATTTTATCATAGTGTTAGAGAAGAAATCCGCTACATTTTATCATTAGTAGCAAGTGATCTAGCAAGCACATACCACGGCCTTTGATATACCAGTCGTGGTGCACTGGGGAAAGCGAGAAATAGCACAATGGACCCACCGACGGGGATCGATCCCAGACTGACAACGCATCCATTGAGCGCTTTACCACTGGGTTGTGGACAATCACCAAAGCCACAGAGAGTGGTACACACACACACACACACACACACACACACACACACACTATTACATTCACGTTTTCTCAAGGTCAAACAAGTATTTCATCTACGAGTCGTATGCCTGCTTGGCATGTGTACCACTCTGGCATATCAAAGGCCGTGGTATGTGCTATCCTGTCTGTGGGATAGTGAATATGCCTATAAAGATCACTTGCTACTAATGATAAAATGTAGCGGGTTTCCTCTCTAACACTATGATAAAATTACCAAATATCTGACATCCAATAGCCGATGATTAATGAATTAATGTGCTCTAGTGGTGTCGTTACACAAAACAAACTTTTTTTGTGACTGTCGGGCACTTGTCGTCTTGAGACGGCCCCTGGAAGACGGAATGGCTGAGTGGGCGATCATGTGACGCAACGTCACGATATAGGTCGGCGAACTTAGAATTCTGCTGTCCGGAGTTTGGCGAAGCTTAGCTGAATGTGGATGCTGTCGGGTTTCTTTCTGTAGTGTGTGTATTAATGATTAATATCTGATTTTTTTTTTAATCAAGTAACTCGAAAATGGTCGATGTAAATGCATTTGACGTCAAACATAGGATTGTTGTGGTATTAGAGCGGAAATCTTTGACAACTTTTTGGTTGTCGGCAATTGCCAAAACAATACATAGCTTGGTCTCTGACTGTAATGAGATCGTGTTTATGTCCAAATGTCCGTCTACCTCTCTTACAGTCAGAGTACTCGGGCTAGCTCGTCACGTGACTCAAAATAATACGTCACACCTCTGCTCTCCAAATAGCCGTTATTTTTCTAAGAATTATGGACCGTACCCATAATTCAATTATGTTTATAAAATATCAATAATAAGTGTGATATGGTGGTTATATAGATGGTTCAATAAAGTACTTTTAGGTACAAATCAAATGTATATATTGGCATATAATACCTTGTTAGGTCAATAATTAGGTCAACTATCTGTGAGAGAGCGCGTTTAAAATGTGTTGTGGTACATAAAATGCTGTCCAATTTCAAACCCATAACCACATACAGTCCTTCCCAGCAGTGAGCATCATTCTCAGATTATGGTAATACCCCTACCCCACATCTCCAAATGCACTAAAAAAAACACCTTTTTTTTTTTAATTGCACACAAATATATTGGGTTTTTTTTTATTATTATTTAAAAAACCCCCATAATTCCACCTTTCTATTTCTGTCAAATGAAACTTAAATTATTTACATGGAGGCTGGGAGTGAGTCTATAGTAGGTACACTAATGAACGGTTTTTATTGCATACCCTCTCACAGTGTTTCTGCCAGAGAGAAATTTATGGGTTTGGAGCGGTGAGATTTGTTGTCGGATCAACTGCTACCAATAACAGGTTGTGAATTCAAAATGGATGAAACAGCACATCAGACATATGTAACACTATATATCACGAAAAACATCAGCAATTATGGAGAATACAAGAAAATACAACAAGGATTTAACACTGAATGAATTCCAAATGTTTTACATTTTATTTCACAACAGAATCTATGTTTATGTTTTTATAGCTAAGATAGTTCAGTAAACAACATACAGGCAAAACTAACATCTTATCAAAATTCCCATTGTTGAAAAAAACCCACCTGAGTTTCCCCACTTCTTTAAATTTGATACTGTAAGTTTAAGAAATTGGTGAAACAAAATGGTTAGGCAAGCTCAACTATATTTCTTTGGTTTTCTGAATAATACAGTTTAGATTTCGCTCAGTAGCCACACGATTACCACCACAATTAATCACTGAACATGTTAAATGGTGGTATATCGTTACACTTCTGGCATATATCAAGTTAGATTTCTTATGCCCATTTGAACATTTTGTGGTTAAATTATGATATGATATGCCTTTATTCAGACAATAGTATGTAAATAGAACCAATGGAAAACTTGTAGTATCAATCTACAAGTAACAATACGGCTATAATTAGGTCGTTTGTGTAACATTTGCAGAAATATAAATGGAAAATCCACTCCTAGCATTAAAAACAATGTTTCATCAGTGCAGTTGCATTTAATTACATCCCAGATATTCAAATCACGCCAGGCATGTTATAATATATAGAGAATAATACATGAATGGCCGTTAGACATCATTTATCTCACGAGTTGTTTTTAAAATGTTTCTAAAGAGCGAAAGAATGGTATCTAACGGACACGAATGTATTATTCTATTTCTTACATATCCTCAAAAAACAGTGTCACGGGGATCCTATAATACCCGTAACTGAATAAAACACGATTATCCAAATATCTCTCCTAACTGTATATCTATTAGATCTCTCTGTATCGGGCAGGCTAATACCCGAGTGGCCCGGCTCTAGGAGTAATCAGAGATAAGATCTTATATAAATATATATATATATATATATGTAGCACGTTTAGTTCACTAGAAAACACAACAAAACACAATACACTTTAGAATCTGTATTAATGCTAACGCTGACAAATTCACTTGCCGCAGTTAAGTTAATTAACAACAACGATGTATTAACAACCCAGAACTAATCACTTGATTAGTTAATCATTAGGCGTCAAGTTTACACAATATTCTAATCACTTCACCGTGATACAACCCACACTCGTGTGATAATGGAGTATGTTGCCAGGGGAACTTAATTAATCAAGGAATTACAACTCTATTCCTCACTGGTTAATTTTTACTTAACCCTTAAATACTCATTCAGTAACCTTGTAATACAGAATTAATACTGGTACATATCACAATAAAGACAATAACCTACAATTTACCTAGGTCCTCTAGGATTACCAGCTAAGCTTTATCTTACCAAATACTCGTTATAAATATATTAGAACAGTGAAGCCTACAATTTACTTTGCAAGATTACCGGAGACACTGTCTAAAGAATATTGGTATAATACACTATTAAAATAATTAAAGTCACATCAATTACATCAAGGTTATACAACAGAGCAGAAATATATATTTACCAGGTCCGGTCTGAACTGATATAGTTCGTTCAGTGGACAGCGTCCGTTCCCCTGCAGCGTTCAATGTTTCTCCCCGAGCTATCTAAAATCCTAGCTATTTATTCAAAAACCCCAGACTGGCCTGGAGACAGTGAACAACGCCCGAAGGCAACAAACGCGCCCAACGCGGGACCTAGCGTTATGATGTGCTATTTCCACACGCGAGCCCAACTCCCAGAGACGGTTTATTGTCTTAGATGTTCAGACTGACCGTCTGCAGTTCGCTAATTTGAACCACGGTCGCAAGACAGAACTCCCGGAGGTATTACGTAACCAAGCTGCACCTGGCCTCTGGTGTGTATTGGTAGGCAGAGCTAGCCCACACCACAATGGACATCGCCACAGGCGAAAAGATAAGAGCATGTTCCGTTACAAACAGATTTAAGCAAATTTTAACATCTTTTTCGACTAAAAGTTATTTACAGTCCTTGCACTTGTAGCCAACTTAAGCGTCACAGATACATGATTGTCAGGTTAACTATACGTCACAGTGTAATCTATTTCCACCATGTTGGTTTTCATTGGCTGCATGGCACTGATGACTTGGTCATCACCTAGGAGCAGCCAGTTGTATGTCTTGAAATTATTAACAAACGTACGTGTGTTAAGAACCCATGTGTTATGAAAAATAATGCTTAGCTTAATAACTGGTTTAACGTGTCCACATACCACTAGGGTTTCGAAAGCGCCTATCAAATACGGTCAGTTTTGAAATTTTGAATATTAACACCAAAAGTATAAAGGGGGGGGGGGGGGAGGGGGAACTGGGGTTAATAAATTTTGACTGCGCCCTTAAAGAGAAATATTAACATTCGTAACCTATATTAATTATTAATATACTATAATTTCGGCGCAAATATAGATGCGCTGATCTAAAATTAATAATAATTATTAAACAGTATTCATTAAGCCCATGGGAGGTTAAGAGGAAAGGCTACAGAGTTGGCACAAGTATATAAAACAAAATTTAAATTAATTTTGGAAAAGGAGCTGCCAGTCGTATTCTAAACATTGGTGTGACCAGGTGAGGGTCGGGAGGGAGGGGAGTCCGGGCCTACACAAAACTTAAGGCCAAACCGCCTACGCCTATGACCCCAAAGAATGCCCTAACTCCCGGCATCCCATCCTCCCCACCCCCACCGTGACCAACCGCAGTTCAGTCCAATCCTGGCAGTCTAGTGGTTGTTTAAGAAGTTAGTAGAAGTTCCTAAACCGGCGTCACTAAAAAAAAAAACCCCACACCATGCTGTGTAAACGGGACTGTGTAAACGGGTGTGTAAAAAAAGAACATTACGTACCGTGTGTAAACGGGCGTGTAAGAACGAACATTACGTAGATGACGTTACCGTCTTGGGGGCAATTTCACAAAAAAATCGTAAGTTTACGTCTGCGATTAGCAATTATACCAGGCATATATTTACACTGTTTGGCATCTATTTTACGAAGAAAATTACATCATTAAAGAAAATGGAGCATTTTAAAGACAAACGAAAATGAAATATGTGTGTTTCAAACTATATTTGTTGTAGTATAATAGCAATAAGAATTGTAGTTTAGTCGTAGATTTACGTTTATGTGCAAAACTAAGCTTACGATATTTTGTGAAATTTGGCCCAGAGCCACGTTCCAAGAAGCGATCTTAGCGCTAATATCACCTTATGTACATACGGTAGCTATGCACTTAATCAGTTAATGTGATCTTAGCGCTAATATCACCTTATGTACATACGGTAGCTATGCACTTCATCAGTTAATGTGATCTTAGCGCTCAGATCGCTTCGTGGAACGGGGCTCAGGTGGTTCACCAACCAACTCGTATTCAAACCACAGCACATGAAACTTTATCGAATATCAATCATCATGAATGTTACAGTGTCATTTAACATGAAAACTTGTATTACTTAAAGAGACAGACCCTAGTTTTTAAACACTACAGCATATTTGTTCACTATTAAGAGCCGGTTATGACCACTGAAATCAAACATTACTTATATTATATTCTTTAGATTATCCGTTTCCGTAGAACTGAAGTGTTTCTGGTCATCCTGGTGTTTCTAATAAAAAAACAATAATGCATTTTTCATATTTTTAAAACCACACGTGCGTCTGAGAAGTAGCGGTTATTGATTTGAATTAAAGTCTATATATTTTTAAGGATATTTCCCGCTTTCAACGTCACAGACTCTTCTTTCACTCTATTGTAAGTTTATCCAAATGAGTTACAGGTTTGTAAATTAACCAAACTTAGTGTCGTCCATTTTCTACGGGTTAAAACTAGGGTCTGCGCCTTTAAATATTTGTTCACTTTATTAACAAACGTGTAGCTTTACTGCAAAATAACACAGAAAGATAAATAAAATAGTGATGACCAACTGAGCGTTCAACATGTTAACAAACTTGTAGCTTTACTGCAAAATAACACAGAAAGATAAATAAAATAGTGATGACCAAGTGAGCGTTCAAAATGTTAACAAACTTGTAGGTTTACTGCTAAATAACACAGAAAGATAAATAAAATAGTGATGACCAAGTGAGCGATCAACATGTTAACAAACTTGTAGGTTTACTGCAAAATAACACAGAAAGATAAATAAAATAGTGATGACCAAGTGAGCGTTCAACATGTTAACAAACTTGTAGCTTTACTGCAAAATAACACAGAAAGATAAATAAAATAGTGATGACCAAGTGAGCGTTCAACATGTTAACAAAGAAACCATAATTTATATCTCTTTTAAGCTTACAGAATACTTCTCAGTAAGCTAACATGAACCCACTTGTTCACTACCGGTAAGTACGAATAGTCCATGTCAGGAGTGTAACATTCAGCTTACAGAATACTTCTCAGTAAGCTAACATGAACCCACTTGTTCACTACCGCTCCAGATATGATTTTAGGACTTTGTTTTGCAAAATGTTTATTGCCCCAAAATACATTGGTAATGTTCGGAATGGGGACTCTTAATTTGTCACCTTACAAATTAAGTGGTCAAAAGATATACTAATACATTTAACTAAGAAAGACATGTTCAAAACAATATTCTGTACAACAATATGAAAACAATATTTGTTACTATAAAATATATACTCATGTACGATTACGTCATTAGATGTTAAGCTTAATTTTAGTAAATATATTATGATATGTATATTGGGAGCTAGTAATACAGTTGGATTTATAATATACCATTGGAATTCCAAAAAACAACAACAACAAAACGAAGAAGAGAAAAAGAGAATAAATAAATAAAATAGAGATAAAATAAAATAAATAGTAAATAAATATATACTTCCATATGAATTAGAAGAAAGGAAAGAGAGAGAGAGAGTGTATAAGAGAAATATATTTGTAAATAATGAAAGCCTTTTGTCTGTATTAATGCAAGTTGATTCTTGTTTGATATATTAAAAAATATGAAGCCAGTCTCGTCTTTTTAACCCAAAAACAACAACTATTTAATGATTTTAGGACTTTGTACTTCAGTAAGACTTCATCTATTTTCTTGTAATTAGTAATTACATTCATTTGTATTCAATATCATTTGTAAATGTTGCAAACTTGAGGGTTTCATCTGGTTTCAAAAGTTGTTGGTCAACATAACTTTAAGTAAATAAACTTTAGTGATTAGATCTAAATTATTACACAAATATTATTTGTAGTTGCTATTATTTGTACGAAAATTCAACATGCATATTATCATAGTTTTTAAAACTTGGCTAAAAAATTTCTAGTTTGAACTAAGCTGAAAATATTACATACATGACATGACAATATATGTGATCTGTAAAATCATGCTCCAAAAAAAAAAAAAAAAAAAAGGAAGAAGAAGAAGAAGAAAAAAACCTGCCACATCAAAACATTGCAATAGGCTGCCTCAGTCAGTAGTCGCACGCCACATGAACGTCCATCAGAGCACCATTTAATGTCTCTCGGACAGGTACCAGCAGTTTCAATCAGCTGAAGACCGGCCCAAAAGTGAAAGACCTCCCATGACAACTGCAGCACAAGATCACTACATCCGCGTTTTGCACGTGCGTCACCCAACTGCCACAGCAACGAACACTGCTGGACGCATACCTGGTTTAAGAAGGGTGTCTGCACAAACCATTCGGAACCGACTTCGAGAAGCTGGTTTACGGGATAGGAGACCATATGTTGTCCCCGTCCTGCGACGTCAACATCGACATTTACGTATTCGCTGGTGCACGAATGTACAGGGATGGAACTTGGGAAAATGACGGTGAGTATGGTTCAGCAACGAGTCACGTTTCCTTCTACAGCGACGTGATGGACGACAACGTGTTCACAGACGCCGCAATGAACGTTTTGCCAACAACTGCGTCGCCCAAGTTGACAGATTCGGTGGAGGGAGTGTCATGATGTGGGAAGCCATCTCATACACCGGCAACCTGACAGCTGTACGCTACCGGGATGAAATACTTCGCCGTCACATGCTTCCCATTTTGGATTGACAGAGAGAACTCTTTCAGCAGGACAATGCCAGGCCGCATACGGCACGTGTAACAATGGATTTCCCACAGAATGAGAACATTAATGTGCTGCCATGGCCATCAAGATCGCCAGATCTCAACCCCATTGAACATCTATGGGACGAACTGGACAGACATGTACGCTAGCGCGACCCGGAGCCTCAGACGCTTCCGCAACTGTCACATGTGCACTGTAGGAAGAATGGGCTAGGATTCCATGTGCCCGAATTCAGAGACTCATTCAGTCTAGGCCAAGGAGATGTCATGCAATGATTGCTGCTGCTGGTGGCCACACAAGGCACGGATTTCAGCGCCCTCGTGCGACGCTGTTTGGTGACGAAAACGCCTCCACTGCCGTCAGTCCATAGCAAGAACACTGTCACATACTCATGTCAAATTTGACTGATACGATCATAAATAACGAAATTATGTCACTTTGTATTAAAGAGATAATTCCATGAATATTTTGTCTGTTCGTTTCTGTTTTGACAGTATAAAATAAATACATACATACATATACATATACATATACATATACATATATATATATATATATATATATATATATATATATATATATATATATATATGACATCCCTCCACCTCATGCTACCATACTCTAATACTCCAATGACGTAAAGAAAAACATAAAAGATCAGACAACAGTGGACAACACTACGCAAAACAAAAGATGCGTGTTATCTAACATTTGAGGGTAGATGGCATTATTGGCATTACTGGTGCATCACACCTACACAAAAATAGGTAGTACTAAACCAGTACACGTTCGGCTGGGTCAAAGTTCGAGATGCACCGAACGTTTGATAGAACAGTTAATACCACAAATCCTGTTATTGGTGATAAACATGAGTGTTGTAAAAAAAAGAAAAAAAAAGTTTCATCTGGGCCAAAAAATATATTAAATTTTATTTTATCTAGTTCCATTGTGTTAAGTAGCCTGTATGGGGTACCTGTAAAAAAAAGTATTAAAATTTTGTCCGAAACTAGGTGTTGTAAAAACATCTGGTTATATCGAAAATGAGCCATGAAAGGTACCATTTTCATCAGTTAATACTTTGAGGTGGAGCTTGTAGTACTGATATTTCTGAGTCATATCTTGGTTGATATATTGGATATAGAGTTTTTTTTAACATAAACGATAACATGGTCGCCTATGTGATTTTATTTGGTATGGTACAACCTATACATGTATATTATTATGTGTATGTCAAATTCGTAATTCCGTACAGTCTATTTAATAAGCATAATTAAATATGATGTAATGACTAAATAAGTTATTTTATTAGTATTTGTTTGCCAAAGGAAATATATTGTGATAAATACACGTAAAGAAACCCTTGGAATTGTCTTTATAACAAAATGCCCGTTATATAGCTGGCGCTCCATGTTGGGCCCTACATTGGAGAGGCAGCTTTCTATCGGATTTTACTAATAATACGAGGACATTATGCTGCGAATAGTGGGGACTAGATTGGTTAGTGAAGTTTATTGGGCGTTCCCTATTATACTCCCTCGGAAAATATGTTTTAAAAAACAAACAATCTAAAACCCCATCACCTTCGTGGTGGTGGTGGTGGTGGTGGTGGTGTGTGTGTGTGTGTGGGGGGGGGCGACTTATTAAGGCCACTTCAAAATTCGAAGGGTGTGCGCACCTCCAGCACCCTCTTCATGAATGGTTGAAGGTGACAGACGCCACCCATCTTCCCTGATTCTTACGGGTCTGTTATTATTGTAATATACCTTAGGTGAACAGTCCCCCAAAACTCGTTTTCAAGGAGAGTTTTGTATTATCCACTCGAGGTGGGGGTGTCATCACTCACCATGTGACTCATGTAGCTGCATTTAAGGTACACGCCCCCCCCCCCTCCCCTCTCCCCAGTATAATTATAGTACAAGACACCACAAATTACCACAACCGATTGAGAATCGAGCGCGGGTCATAGATATTTTAGCTGGAGGGAACGAATTTTGTAGGGGAGAGAAATTGTATCCCGTACATGTTGTGTTGGCCCGAGTGTTGCTGATGTGCTATTGATAACAGACGAGCACTGAGCGACACGTGAGCTGTCACCAGAGGTACGCAATACAGTATGTGTTGTAGAAAGTGTGTATAATTGTATCCCGTATATGTTGTGTTGGCCCGAGTGTTGCTGATGTGCTATTGATAACAGACGAGCACTGAGCGACACGTGAGCTGTCACCAGAGGTACGCAATACAGTGTGTGTTGTAGAAAGTGTGTATAATTGTATCCCGTACATGTTGTGTTGGCCCGAGTGTTGCTGATGTGCTATTGATAACAGACGAGCACTGAGCGACACGTGAGCTGTCACCAGAGGTACGCAATACAGTGTGTGTTGTAGAAAGTGTGTATAATTGTATCCCGTACATGTTGTGTTGGCCCGAGTGTTGCTGATGTGCTATTGATAACAGACGAGCACTGAGCGACACGTGAGCTGTCACCAGAGGTACGCAATACAGTATGTGTTGTAGAAAGTGTGTATAATTGTATCCCGTACATGTTGTGTTGGCCCGAGTGTTGCTGATGTGCTATTGATAACAGACGAGCACCGAGCGACACGTGAGCTGTCACCAGAGGTACGCAATACAGTATGTGTTGTAGAAAGTGTGTATAATTGTATCCCGTACATGTTGTGTTGGCCCGAGTGTTGCTGATGTGCTATTGATAACAGACGAGCACCGAGCGACACGTGAGCTGTCACCAGAGGTACGCAATACAGTATGTGTTGTAGAAAGTGTGTATAATTGTATCCCGTACATGTTGTGTTGGCCCGAGTGTTGCTGATGTGCTATTGATAACAGACGAGCACCGAGCGACACGTGAGCTGTCACCAGAGGTACGCAATACAGTGTGTGTTGTACGAAGTGTAACTGTATCCCATATCCGTGGTGGTAGGTCGGGTGTCCTCTAGCGCTAGCCATAACTGAACGGCGCTAGAGGCCACTCGAGCTGACACTACGGGTACGCAATACAGTGCGTGCTTTATAAAGTGTGTACAATTTGACTACTACTAATAAAATTATACCTACTTTAATGTATTCCGTATGTTGCATTTCTCGTGTCTTGCACTATAATTCCATTTAAAATATAATTTTTGGAAGTAAATTTAGACGGTTCACCAAAAGTAAATAAGATCCGAATATATATTTAACAAAATAAAAAAATAAAATCCTACCTGATGCCAAGTTTGATAAGTAAACAACCTATTACCCAGTTTGACAAATGCAATACAAGTTTAGCGCTACATTTTGAAATTCTGATCCAGAACCAGTAGTCATTGTTCATGACGTCATATTTATGCAAACGTCGATTCGGTCGTTAGGTCTCACTACACAGATGTCATCTGCCATTGAAACCCATGTTAAATTGCTCAACTTCAAACGGACATTGCCAATAGAACGGGTTCTCGTTGGCACTAACAATAAACACCATTGCGAACATACATTATACAAGCATTTATTTTCACTCCAAAATTGGGAACATTTTCGTCTCAGTGTTTTGCTATATGGCCGCATCTGGCTGTGGTACCCGTGCTTCGTTAACCGATTCACTCCGGCTGTCTCTTGCGCTATACACCCATGTCCCAAAAGGTCGATGCTCAATATCACAAAATGACATGGGCAAAATACAGCCAGAAGGCGTACCATTAAGCATACATATTGTTTTAATTCTTCACCATTTCCTAGAAGTGAATATGTGAACTATAACACGTGTCACAATTAGGAACTATAGTGAACCGTGATCAGTGAACTCTCACCCGGAAGTGATCTGTGTAGTGAAAGAAAGAAAGAAATGTTTTATTTAACGACGCACTCAACACATTTTATTTATGGTTATATGGCGTCAGACATATGGTTAAGGACCACACAGATTTTGAGAGGAAACCCGCTGTCGCCACTACATGGCCTACTCTTCCGATTAGCAGCAAGGGATCTTTTATTTGCGCTTCCCACCGGCAGGATAGCACAAACCATGGCCTTTGTTCAACCAGTTATGGATCACTGGTCGGTGCAAGTGGTTTACACCTACCCATTGAGCCTTGCGGAGCACTCACTCAGGGTTTGGAGTCGGTATCTGGATTAAAAATCCCATGCCTCGACTGGGATCCGAACCCAGTACCTACCAGCCTGTAGACCGATGGCCTGCCACGACGCCACCGAGACCGGTCTGTGTAGTGAGACCTAAAAGGATATATATATATATATATATAGAGAGAGAGAGAGAGAGAGAGAGAGAGAGAGAGAGAGAGAGAGAGAGAGAGAGAGAGAGAGAGAGAGAGAGCTATAAAACAAAAACAAAAAAACCTGTTACATTGTGTTTGATCGTCCTACAAGCAGTTTAATTTTAGATTGTTTCACCGGTCAACTTATTATTATAATTATTATTATTATTATCATTATTATTATTATTATTATTATTTAAACTTATCTTTATTTTATGGGCAAAGAGATCAATTGAATTGAATTGGCTGTAGTTGTCAAGAGCGGACCAATAAAAATGTTTCTGACAATCAAGTAAACTGAAGCGTATATGAAATTGTTGGGATTTGTGTGTGTGTGTGTGTTACTTTACATAGTTACTCGGATAGTTGATACATTTTGTTTTCCTTCCAAATGTCATAAACTTGTGGCAGACATGTGTAATTTGGCTACGGTGGGTGAAAACCCGAATATGTAAGATAGAACGAATGTTTCTTTCTCTGTAAGGCTACATTTCATGTTTTATATTTATTTTTTAAAAGTTTTTTTTATCTATTTTATATCTTATGTTCAATGGTTTTTACAGAAACAGAAAGAGGAGAGTTCGGAAAGTAAACGACTCGGTCATTAAAATGATTGTGGTCCATTCATCACCTGTTGTCCTATTGATTCAGAATTTTAAAAAAAAGAAGACATAATACATATAGGTGCAACTTTCAAGGCATGAAGTGCATTCGATCCGAAACCGACCGCGCATCAAGTGAGTGCTTTACCAATGTGCTACGTCTAGTCCTCAGATAATGGTGTCCTCCATCAGTTGAAGAAAGGTTTAAAAGTGCAGGTTGGCGAAAGCACATTAGGATCAGTTGAAGAAAGGTTTAAAAGTGCAGGTTGGCGAAAACACATTAGGATTACCTGAAGAAAGGTTTAAAAGTGCAGGTTGGCGAAAACACATTAGGATTACCTGAAGAAAGGTTTAAAAGTGCAGGTTGGCGAAAACACATTATGATCAGTTGAAGAAAGGTTTAAAAGTGCAGGTTGGCGAAAGCACATTAGGATCAGTTTCAGTATCTGCAACAATCTGCCACTAGTGTGGCTGATTACCTTATGCCTTAGTTTACTCCCATTTAAATTTGGCAAGACATTTGAAAGAAATTGCTGGTGAAAATAAACCATGGTTTTATGATACTTGTAAAGATCCATTTGTGGCGATGTTAATTGTTTTAGAGGGCCGTGTGCATTTGGTTACGTAATACCTCCGCGCGACCGTACCCCCTAATACACACTTAGACCAGCTGTGGAGGCCATGTGGCCAGTAGTTACGTAATAACTCAGGTAGTGCGGTTTTACGACCGGGTAATTCTAACGAACTGGCGACAGTAAGTCTGACCATCTAAGAAAAAATACCGTCTCTGAGAGTTGTGGGAATATCACATGATAGGTGAGGTACCGCGTTGTGCCCCCAGCGATATTCGCTGTCTCTCAGATTTTTGAATAAATAGATAGGATTTTAGAGATATCGGGGAGAATCATTGGAAGGCTCCCGGGGAACGTTAGTCCGATAGGACTGGTAAATATAGTTTTCTGCTCTGTTGTATAACCTTGATGTGATTGATGTGACTTTTAATATTTTAATACTGTATTATACCAATATTATTTAGACAGTGTTTCCGGTAATCTGACGAAGTAAATTGTAGGCTTCACTGTTCTAACATATTAAAGCTTAGCCAGTCATCCTAGAGGACCTAGGTAAACTGTAGGTTATTGTCTTTATTGTGATAGGTACCAGTATTAATTCTGTATTACAAGGTTACTGAATGGGTAGTTAAGGGTTAATTAAAAATTAACCAGTTAGGAATAGAGTTGTAATTCCTTTATTAATTAAGTTCCCCTGGCAGCGTTTCTCAATTATCACACGTGTGTGTGTGTGTGTGTTGTATTACCGTGAAGTGATTAGAATATTGTTTAAACTAGACACCTAGTGATTAACTAATTAAGTGATTAGTTCTGGCTTGTTATTATTTGTTGTTGTTAATTAACTACTGCGGCAAGTACATTTGTCAGCGTAGTATTAATACAGATTCCAAAGTGTATTGTGTTTTGTTGTGTTGTCTAGTGAACTAAACGTGCTATATATATATATATATATAAGATCTTATCTCTGATTATACCTAGAGCCGAGGCACTCGGGTATTGGACTGCCCGATACATAGAGATCAAATAGATATACAGTTAGGAGAGATATTTGGATAATCGTGTTTTATTCAGTTACGGGTATTATAGGATCCCCGTGATACCATTCAAAGAACGAAACAGGGCCCTCGAGAGATTCAAATGCGAACCTACCGGGGATAACCTGAATGCGTATGGCATGCAGAGTATGAAATCATCTTGGAGAAATGAAGTATCCAAGTTGAATTCTCAAACATTTGTGAAATCTGTCGAATAGCATCCGTATTACAGCCCATAATACTCCAGTAGGACGAGACGAAATACATTCCTTCTTATTGCAGGAAAGCAATCATATCCGTTATCGCCCGATTGCTGTGACAAGTTTCATAGATCTGTTAAATTATGAAACGAATGATAACCGTCTACTAGTCTGGTAACTTGACGCTCATTCTGAGATAAATGAACATTTGCAAATAATTTAGTCTCGTGGATCATGTTTGGGCATATTATTTAAAATCTGGAGAGTTTTGTGGTTTTTTGGTCAGTGGAACTATATCCAAACTAAAGAGAAAGCATCTGGGTGGTTCTGGCTAGGTTCTGTTTAAGCTGTGTAAAACCCGCTCAAGTGCTATGTCCATCTAGAAGTTGCACAACTATTTTAATTCACTATGAATATATCTTCATTTACCTGTCTGTCTAACAGTCATCAAACCGGTTTTAACGAAAGACTCTAGTACCGTATCCTCAACCGAACGTTTTTCGTACAGCGCAAGATTTCTCTTTAAATGTTTTGAGACGAACCCTACAATTTGAAATCGGCAAACGCACGTGTTAACCGAAACTGACAACATGCTGTCGTTTGTGCGTTGCCGAGCTATGGCGGCACGGACGACGAATCAAGCGTATAATTTTGACGATCTCCGTTCATAGCGAACACACACGAGTTTTGAAAAAAGTGCATTTGAGCTTGTATTTCACATTTGTACATGAGGTAACCAGAGAATGTAACTTTAAAATGTGCTGAGGCGTCATTATACAAATATTCTTTTCCTCTCCTCATAGCTCGCCGCTGTGGCGTGACCTGAGTGTAATGACCTCTGTTCGTTTTCGTAACTCGTATCGTAACGTGACCCGCTGACGGCTGATTAATTTCCATCCCTGTCACAGAAAAATGTACACTCTTACTATACGATGGCCGGTAGTTATGTCTTAGTGATTCTACAGAAATTCATTAGCGACTGCAGCAGGAACGGAACCGGTATAACAGCTGGCAAGTGCTGTCTAGCAGGAAGGGGTGTGGGAGAGGTGGGGGAGGGGTACGGAAAAGGTAACCCGAATAACAGCTGGCAGGGCGGTGTCTAGCAGGAAGGGGTAGGGGAGTATTTATGTGTGGGGGTGGGGTGGTGGTGTATGTGTGGAGGGTGGTACATAAATAGGACACATTATTGATATTTAGTTTATTTGACGAGATAATTTATTATTTCATTTATACTTATTTCTGTGCTTATATCTAATGAAGGTTCAAGCACGCTTTCCTGGGCACACACGTCAGCAATATTTCCAGGATAATGTTAGTGGTTAATGAGAGAGAAATCGTTGTATAGGCCAACCTCTTCAAGAACTTTCGCCTCCAGGTAAGGGCTTAGTCGGAGTTAAAAAAATGTGGCTGCAGTTCACAATTTTATGTATATTTTTTTTTATAAATAGTCCGACGCACATTTGACAGCCCGTCTAAATTACTTAAATCACCTTAAAACCTTTTTGACCGAGCACTCTAATTTTATTTATGAACTATTTCTTTT
>NC_054713.1:23142343-23199843 GCF_016097555.1 Gigantopelta aegis | reverse complement strand
ACAAGCCTAAAAATTAACAGCAAAGAGAGATAACCCCATCTGATTCGTCGCAAGACAAGAGTTATTCCACTTTGTTTTATCCATACCATACCATCAGAGAGGGTGGTGGAGAGAAGAAACTCGCCTCCACTACATGAGTTAATCCTACAGAAAAACAGCAAAGGATCCTTTGTATGGACCTTCCCATATATACGAACAGCACATATCACGGTCTTTGATGCATGGGAAACCTGGACTCCACCGATCGATCATAAAAATCTCTTTGGAGTTCTACTGCTAAACTGTATCCTCCCCCCCCCCCCCCCCGCCCCAACTGAAAAGTTACACTTTGTTTTCTTTAACGAAACCACTATAACTATATCGCACATTTGTGTGTTAATAATTGGCTATTTGTATTAGTAGCAGGAAATCTTTGATATATTTATTTTTTAAAAGACAGAACAGCACACACCACTGCCGCTGATATACCAGTCGTGGGACACTGCTTGTGTCGAGGGGGAAATCAGAGGGGTTCATCGAGGGGACTCGATCCTTCAAGCGAAACACGTCAAACGAAAGCTGTCATGACTGAGCTAGATCTCCGGCATCCAACTGGAAGAAGACAATAACCCGATAATAACTGGGGGCGGGACGTAGCCTGACGCTTGATGCGTGGTCGGTTTGGGATCGATACCCGTCGGTAGGCTCATTGGGCTATTTCTCGCTCCAGCCAGTGCAACACGACTGGTATATGAAAGGCCTAGGTTTGTGTTATCCTATCTGAGGGAAGGTGCATATAAAAGATCCCAAGAAAAGAAAAAAAGAAAGAAGAAGAGTCGCCCATGAACTGCGACAGCGGGTTTTATCTCTCAATATCTGTATGGTCCTTAACCATATGTCCGACGCCATAAAACCGTAAATAAAATCTGCTGAGTGAATCGTTAAATAAAACATTTCTTTCCTTCCTTCGATAATAACTTACTGGTGTAGCCACAGGACCATGGCTCCCAATCATAGCCTTAATTTCCCTCTACCTTACAAGACTTAGAGGGATGGCCATTTGCCAATATGTGCTCGTTTCCAATAGGGGCAGGACGTAGCCCAGTGGTAAAGCGCTCGCCTGATGCGCGGTCGGTCTGGGATCGATCACCGTTGGTGATTTATTGATTTATTTCTCGTTCTAGCCAGGGTACAACGTCTGGTATATCAAAGGTCGTGGTATGAGCTATCCTGTCTGTGGAATGATGCATATGAAAGATCCCTTGCTACTAATGGAAATATGTAGCGGGTTTCCTCACTAAGAGTGAAAATGTCTGATACCATCCATATACTTACCTTTTCTGACACTCAGTAGACGATATGTATTTTTGTGCTGGGGTGTCGTTAAACATTCATTCATTCATTCATTCATTCATTCCAATAGCCATTTTCATAAAACATCGTAAAGTTTACGTCTGCTGCTAACAGTTAACCGGGCATACGTTTTCACGTGTTTGGCATCTGTTTCTCAATGGAAAATTACATCATTACCGAAGATGGAGCATTTTAATGACAAAAGAAGATGAAATATGTGTACTTAAAACTATATTTGTTGTACTATGATGGTAATAAGACTTGTGTTTTAATCGTAGATTTACGTTTACGAGCAAAACTTGGCTTACGATGTTTTGTGAAATTGGGCCCTGACTATGCCAGTGCTAACATCCACAATTAAAAGACTTGCTGAAAAGCAAAAACTGTGCTATGATAGTAATCCACTTTATTGTAAATTACTGAAATAGAATTTAATCACATTCAAACAAAGCCCGTCCCTGGAGTATTCGCATTTTATTGACTCCCATATAATTATAAATATCCTAGTGCGATATTTAACCTTTGTACTTCCCACTAGAGGTCGACTCTCGTCTTTGTCCGTGCTGTGAATGGGTTCCATTCACTCAGTGGGTATTTGCATCCTGGCACTGATGAGCTTGTTGACATCTGCACTTACAACAGGATATTAGTTTCCAAATCATGTGCGAAGTTTAAGCATTGTGCATTGTTGTGTACACTGTTTGATGGTTTGTATAATAAGTAAACCAGAGGTGGATCTAGGGGTGGGGGTGGGGGTGGGGGTGGGGGGGGGGGGGGAGGGGCCCGCCCCCACAATTTTTGCGAGTTATAATTTTATTATATATTAATTTTCATTTATTTACGATCCCCCTCCAAACCTCCCCCAAAGTTCCCTTGGCATTCTGTCTCATAGCACTGCCCCCCCCCCCCCCCCAAATGGATTTTCTAGATCCGCCACTGTAAACTCAGTATGTCATGATCATTATCGACTTGTGACGCGGCGTACAGCCCATCGCGTGAGTGTAGTCTGTAAGTGACAGTATACCGGTAACAGCACACTGCATCGTAATTAATTTGTTAGTTAGTTATTATTATACATTAAAGTTTAAATAAAGTCAAATCGAAGTACTCCAAACGGCAAATATATCAGTTGGCCATTAAAAACGATAACCCTGCTGAAAATAGGATTATTAAAAGAAGTATAGAGACTATAACTGTGACATTTCTCGCCCATTACTTTACGGCTATTTGCCACATTCAGTGAAAATCTTTTGCCCATAACTCAAATATTGTCTAAAACGTACGGGGACTGTAATTTTAATATTTCATACTCATTATCCCCGTACGGCTATGAATGTCACATTCATTGAACATTGTAGGCCCTGGGATCAAATATTTCTAAAACTGCGTAGCAACATATTGCAAATTGTAAGTAAAAAGAATGCCAGACCAAAAGCCGAGTGAAATTGTATCCACTTTTGTAAATATTAAAATTATAAATCCTCATACCAAAACCATATTCAGTACAGTTATCATTTTTTTATGACCATGACGTTATCCCTGGGGTTGTTGTTTGGGGGTACCTGTGGTTTGAGTATGTCCCAGTCATTAAGTCTTATAACAACCTATTTTCGTGCTTACATCCAATAAAGGTTTGATGGTGTTTTCTTTGGTATCCAACTCGACTGTTAAGCACATCGGTTAACGCCACTGTCCCCGAGTTTGCTGACGGTGTTAAGATATTTCTGATTAACACACAAACTGATTTCCTGTTATAAATAAGCAGACTTAACCCTGGCAGAGACAGCGAGTTTCCTCTCTCACACCAACCCCGGGCAGATACAAGGTGCATGCGTTGAGAGGATAGCAGTCTCGAACCTTCATTGGATAATACGAACACACATCAACATCGTCGTCGTCATGGTCATGGTCAGACCAATGTCTTACCTTATATCATGGGCATGTAATGTAAATCATCATCATTATCATCACACCACATCATTTTAATCTCATGATTATTATGACGATGATCAACATCACACCATCACCAAGGACATGCGTTAGATACGTGCACACCAGAAAGGTAATCATAACGTGTGTCATCACAACGTGTGTCACTGATGTTCTGTTAAACAAACAGCTAGTGTCAACAGTAAGAATATGACATGCAACACATAGGGCTAGTTATCACTGGGACATCTAGACTGACTACCGACCGCTGTCCGGTCAAAGGAATCGTCTTCCACGGCGAAACGCTTACAGCAATGCGAAAACACATATCGAAACAATTTCCAGTATTCCCGTTTGAAACGTTTGTTCATAAAGCCGTAGATAATCGGATTGCAGGAACTGTTGGCGTACCCCAGGAGCAAGGCAAACATGTCAAAGGCGCGGGGCACCTTATTGGGGGAAAATACGGTAATGAACATGGCAATACAAAATGGCAGCCAGCAGACAATGAAGATGAAAATAACCAACAGAAGCGAAACGGCGAGCACGTACTCTTCATGCCGTCTGCGTAAGGCCCGTCTTTCAGTTTGACTGTCTCTGTTTGACTGGCTGAAACTGTCCTTCGATAACTGCACTTTCTTCTGCGAGGGACGCCTCCCCACCGTTAACAGGTTCTGAGAAGAGATTTCGTGATTCTCACTTTCCGCTGGCGTCTGCCCAACAGAATCGACCGCGCTCACAGACACAATTTTTATTTCTATTTTCCCATGTGATACTGAACTCGGATCCTGACTCACTTTGCCGAGGCAGCGAGACGATTTGAAGAGAGATTTGCCGGAGCCGAAGAGACGGTCCGTGCTCTTCCGGAACACCCGGAGGATGTTGACATAGCAGAAGGTCATCACGGTACACGGCCCCCCGAAACACATCGTGATCATGAAGATCGTGTACGACACCGAGGCCTTCCAATCACAGAAGCAGAAAGACTGCGTAGGCAGAAAGTCGTATTTGCCCCAGCCAATCAGAGGAGGCATTGCAAGGAGTAACGACAAGGTCCACACTCCTGAAAAGAAGAACATAATGTCTATTTGCTAATGATTGAACACGAGGACAAACTATATATCGGGTGTCAAAAACGCCGATAATTATACTGTACAAAACTACATGGAATGTTGGTTTAAAAAAAAAAAAATTAAATATGGGTACTGTAACTTTTATATTTTAAACCTATTACCATGTGGACATTTGCCACCATCAGTCAAACGATTTGACCTGTAGCCCAAATATTATTAAAATAGCAACAAATTGAAAATTTAAGTAAAACAATGCGACGCTATACAGGAGACCAATAAGTAATGAGCGTGGTATTTGATCTATTTAGAATGCAAGTTTTACTTACTGAGTAATGGGCGTGAAATATCAAATTATAGGTTCCACGCCTTTTAAAATAAATCCATATTCAATTAAGTTATCGTGTTTTGAGGGTCACCCGATATAAGAAGTCAACATATTTATCTTACCTAATAAGAAATATATAATCAAATATCGTTATCTCATCAAGCAAGGTATCCCGAAGTCGAGAAATAGTTCAATAGCATACTTTACTAACAACTCTTACATATTCTTACATACTCTATCTGCAGCCACCGCTATCTCGATCCCCTCAACATCGAAATAACGACGATTGACTGCATTTCAGATATTTACAATTCGTCTAAAGTATACGACGGAGCACATACATGTATACACTAATTACCGGTAGACGGTAACAAATTGTATATTTAACAAGAGATGCCCATCCAAAGTACGTCGCGGTGATCTAGTTATGGTACGCAACACACCGCCAACACAAGTTGTAAGGTTTGATGACCCTATATGAATTGATACGGAATATATGGCCCGGACAATGTTAAAGTTAATTTTGTTTAAAGACACCACTAGAGCACATTTATCTCTTAATCGTTGGCTATTGGATGTCAAACATTTGGTAATTTTGACATAGTCTTAGGGGTCTTTTATATGCACCATTTCATAGACAGGATAGCACATACCACAACCTTTTATATACCAGTCGTGGTGCACTGGCAGGAACGAGAAATAGCTCAATAAGCCCACCGACGGCAATCGATTCCAAACCGACCGCACATCAAGCGAGCACTTTACCACTGGGCTATGTCCCGCACCGGCCCGGACAGTGATTTCCTTTAATGTTCAGAAATGCACGATAAGTAGGTCGCGGTGACCTAGTTATGGTACGCGCACACCACCATCCCAAGTTCTGCTTGTCTACAAGGTTTGATGATCCTCTATGAATTGATAAGAAAACTATGTCCCGGACAACGATTTCCTTTAATGTGAAGCAATGCGTGATAAGTAGATCGCCGTGACCTAGTTCTGACACACCGTATGCAAGGTATGATGATCCTATATGAATTGATAAGGAAGATATCTTCGGAAACGAAAGGTTTATGAATGTACAGACAGACGGACGGACGGACAGACGGGCGGACGGACGAACGAACAATGCCATACCATAATACGACCTGTCAAAGATGGGCGTATAAAATTACAACATGTAAGCAACGACCACCTGTCACAAGCAACCAATTTTAACTTGTTCCATGAGTCCAAGTCCAAAGAGATTTGACGTGCCCACATCCTTCAAGGTTGAGGCATGTCAAGCCTGGACGCTGCCTTTGGTACAACCAAAGACTTGGTCCAGGGCGAAGGTCCATCACACCACTGAGACAAGGGGCCTAATTCACTAAACTCTCGCAACTTTGCTATCTCGCAGTATAATGCTAAAAGACTTACAAAGAGGATGCTTTGTTGTCTAGCAGAGCCTAAGAGATCATTGTGAACTAGAACTCCCCTTAAAAAAAGTACTAAATTTTATGCGAAACTAGGGTAGTCATAGACGCTACCCGTTATTTCTGAAATGAGCAGCTTGGCCCCCATTTTTTTCTAATTCACTTTAAGGGTGAGGGGTGGTAGTGTTTATACCTGTGGTGTTTATGTCGATTGATACGCTGCAGGTAGGAGTTTTAGCCACACATGATACTGTTGTAACATGTTACTATGTGTGTAACATGCTCGCCCGTAAAATGGTGAAAACTAGATGTCCTAAAATGCAATTTTCTACCTTCTACAATTACAATTCATCTTTGCTTTAAGATTTACTACCAATACTATTTTTGATTCAGAATTATTCTCCGGCTTTGTGTAATGATCGGGCGTGTTGATACGCTACTTATATCAATTATATTAATACACGTTAACATTATCGACACTAAGAATTGCTTTTGTACATTGGAACCTTTAGGTACGGCCCTGCGAATGACGCACCAGCCATCTACTGTTCGCTGATTAAACCACGTGCTGGGTGTGTCGTCAACCAAACATTGGCTTCCTGTGTAAGGGTCATTAAAATATTAGGTAACGCTTGAAGGGGAGTGTAGGTGTAGGTCCAAACGTTATTTGGCGTTATAGGGGATGGGAGGATGTATTTAACAGCGTTTCGTAACGCACTTTTTGTGTGACTACTACCCCCTTTTCATAAACACTCTGTCACGGCGACAGTGTTTAACGTATGCCTGGGTAGTTATAGCTAGACGTAAATGAATGAATGAATAAAAAAATGAATGCATAAAAGAATGAATGAATGAATGTTTAACGACACCCCAGCATGACAGCTAGACGTATACACAGTTTTTCTACATAGAAGAATTTGTTTGTGTATGACCCTATGGAATTGAATATTTATAATGTGTGTGCTGAATGCAGCCGCAGTCAAAGGGGGTATAGGGGGTCACAGGGGGTATGGGGGTCCTCCCCCATAAAGAAAATGGGTTAGGTTTAGGGTTAGGGTTAAGAAAATCATACAGTAATGATAAGAGTCAATAATTTTGTCAAAAGGTTAACTAAAAAAAATATAAATCTGCAAAACAATTGGGAATCGCGTCATACCAGTTTTACCCTCTGGCAAAAACGCTCATACACACAATAAGGATTATAAATCGAGTTGAAATCCGTATCTGCGCTTTCCCAAAACAGTATGTTAAAATTATATTCTTACACACCTGTTGGTGAGAACATCATGTATTATTTTTAATAACACATGGTTGTTTACGCATGTTCGTGTGTTAACAATTTCAAGACATACGACTGGCTGCTCCTATGTGATGATCAGGTCACCAATGCCATACGTCCAATAAAAAAACAACGCGATGGAAATCGATTACACTGTGACGTATAGTTAACCTGACAACCACGTGTCTTTGACGCGCAAGTCAGCTACAAGTGCAACGGATGTAAATAAGTTTTAGTCGAAAAATATGTTAAAATGTAAGAAATAGAATGTGTGTGTGTGTCTGTGTGTGTGTGTGTGTGTGTGCGTGTGCGTGTGTGTATGTATGTGTGTCTCCAAACGTTACGTAATATTTTTATTATATTATTTTTTTGGGTGTGTGTGTGTATTGTCTAGCGTTACGGAGCGTTACATGGGGTGGGGTGCGTATCTAATTTTGACAAAAATAGCGTTACGTAATATTTAAAATGCCCCTAAGCACCCCACTCACTAGTGCAGGGCACACATTAAGTCAATACTTTTCTTAATGTGCAGGATGAATTGCTTCCCTCTATTTAGCAAGTTTAAAATGGTGGGCAAATGTCTTATATCGTTGTTCAAAGATTTATTTTGTTAATAATGATGCAGGTACTTCAATCGAGAATTAGTGAGTATGGTAGGTTATACATTTTTGGTTTGTGTGTCCATTTATTGCATTATTTCGGTTGAGTTTTGAAGACCAGCTATATTTCCTACAATCTTCGCTGTGTTCCGCCTGAATATATTATTACTATCACTATTTCAGGTTTATAAGGCTTAAATTACATATGTATTTGATGATGCAGATGTTTGTTCATGTAATTAATGTATATTTATGTTATTGTTAGCGTAGATAAATGTATATTATGTTGTTATTTTTGCTCTGCCCATATGCGAGTGTTATGCAAATAAATTATTCTTATTCTATATAGGGTATGTAAAAATATTCGGACGTAGAAAGAACGACACTTTCTACGTCTGTTCGACTACCCACTCACCGACTGCCATGAGAGCGACGTTGCGTGACGTGTATATCCGCTGGTAGTGGCGCGCTTGGCAGATCTTCACGTACCGGTTCAGGCTGATGGCACCCAGTGACATCACACTGGCGATGAACGTCAGCATCGTCAGGAAGCCAATCGCAATGCACGTCGCATCCGAGAACAGCCAATCACCTGCGGCTATGGTGACCACAGTGATGGGCATGCTCACGGCAGAGACGAGAAGGTCTGCGAATGACAGGATGAGAAGCATGTGGTAGGATTGTTCTCTTAATCCTCGAGTCCGCAGGATTATGATCCACAATGAAATGTTTCCAAGGAAAGTGAAAATCCAAATGATTGATAGAATAGTGCCTTCAATGACTTTTTCAGCTAGATTCATTGTGTTTTCTGTGTATTACGGTTTCGCTCTGTCCATAGTTCCCATGTCGGCTATTTTCTCAAATATTCGCCTGGTGAAGGTACTCGGACAGAGGAAATCCATATTCCTGTCAATTTGTAATCCTATAATTCCCCAAATCTGAAAAAAAAGAAACACATTTTTAAAGTTTTACATCTGTGGTGAGTAGCCTATGTCGATGTGTTTCTGGGCAAACCTCGCTGTAACATTTTGGACCGTTTGTGTAAATTTACCCCCCACCCTCCCCGTAAAAAACCCAAACAAAACAAAAACAAACAAAAACAAAAACATACACCCCCACCCCCACCCCCACCCCCAAAACAAACAAACAAACAATAATAAAAATAAAAAACCCACACAAAAACAACAACCCCGACATAAAAAACCCAAAACAAAACAAAACTCACAACAAAATTAATAAAAAGAAACCCAACCCCAAACAACAACAAAAAACCGAAACATTCTGGATCGAGCGAAAACGTCAAATACACCAGATATCACCAGTACTTTACTTTCTCTTATTCTTAAAAAGCCACCTACCAGGACTGGTATATCAAAGGCCGTGGTGTATGCTATCCTGTCTGTGGGATTATGCATATGAAAGATCCCTTGCTGCTAATGAACACGTAGCGAGTTTTCTTTCTAAGACTATATGTCAACATTACCAAATGTTTCACATCCAATAATCGATGATTAATACATCGATGTGCTCTAGTTGTGTCGTAAAACAAAACTTTTTTTTAACCACCTAAAACAACAGCAACAACAGAGTATCGAACGGGCGCACGTACGGATGGACGGACGGACGGATCATCGACAGACGTATAAAAACATATTCAAACCCAAAAACTAAATAAAACAAACCCTAAATAAATAAAAACAAAACAAACAACAATATAAACAATAACATCATCAAACCCGGGGGGTGGGTGGGTGGGGGTGCAACCTCCCAACCCCCCCCAACAACAACAACAACACCCCCCCCCCCCCCCCCCCAAACCCCAAAACCAAACAAACAAAACAACCGATAACGCCTATTTTTGTAAATGTTTCGTGACTGATTGTACGTATTGTTGGGTGCGGGTATTTAGTTTGTTTTCAGTGATTAACAATAGTTTAGTGTTACTGTACGGAGGTGATATGCGTTTGTGCTGTATTGTTAGTCCAGTCGAAATAAGATTTGACCGTTGTCACGGTACATGCTCTTAAATTGTTTTCGCCTGTGGCGATTTTACTTGTGTTAGAGGGCCGTGTGCAGTTTATTGCCCGTAGCCCAGATGGGCAACTTGTTACGTAAGACTTCTGCGCGACCGTCCTCGATCGGACATTCCAATATGCACTTAGTCCAGCTGCGGAGGCCATGTGGCGAGTAGTTACGTAATACCTCTGCGAGTGCGGTTTTACAACCGTGATTTTGGCGACGATGGCGTCAGTAAGTCTGACGATCAGAGAGAAATAATACCGACTCTAGTAGAGTCAGACTATGAGATGATACGTGAGGTACCGCCTTGTACTCCCAGGCAAAATCCTGATTTATAATAAATAGCTAGAATTTAGAGATATCTAGGAGAACGAATAGGAAGGCTCCGAGGGAACGTTAGTCCGTTTGGACTTTGGTAAATATCATTTCTGCTCTGTGTATAACCTTGATGTGATTGATGTGACTTTAATTATTTTAATACTGTATTATACCAATATTCTTTAGACAGTGTCTTCGGTCATCTGACGAAGTAAATCGTAGACTTTTTGTTCTAACATTATATGAGTATTTGGTAATATAAAGCTTAGCCAGTCATCCTAGAAGACCCTAGGTACACTGTAGGTTATTGTCTTTATTGTGATAAGTATTAATTCTGTGTTACAAGGTTACTGAATGAGTAGTTAGGGTTAATTAAAAATTAACCCGTTAGGAATAGAGCTGTAATTCCTTTATTAATTAAGTTCCCCAAGAAGCGTTCCTAAATTATCACACGTTACTGAACGAGTAGTAGGGTTAACTAAAAATTAACCAGTTAGGAATGGTGTTGTAATTCCTTTATTAATTAACTTCTCCTGGAAACGTTTCTCAATTATCACACGTGTGGGTGTGGTGTAACGGTGAAGTGATTCGCATATTGTGTAACTAGACACCCAGAGATTAACTAATTAAGTGATCAGTTCTGGGTTGTTATTATTGTTGTTATTAATTAACTACTACGGCTGTACATTTGTCAGCGTAGATTAATACAGATTCCAAAGTGTATTGTGTTTTTGTTGTGTTTTCTAGAGAACTAACGTGCTATAATAATATATACTTTATATAAGATCGTATCTCTGATCATACCTAGACGAGCCATACTAGGGTTAACAGCCTGTTACAGAGAGATCTAATAGATATACAGTTAGGAGAGATATTTGATAATCGTGTTTTATTCAGTTACGGGAATTATAGAATCCCCGTGACAACCGTGAACAAATTGCAACAGACATGATTTTTTATTGCAACTGTTCCCTGAAGAACCCTTCCTGAACAACATATTAAAAATATACATTGATGTACGATTATTTAAAAATGGCCGCTTCCGTCACAATAGCTTGTATATCACTCCCCAGATTGTACCACCCCCCTACATACCTGAAATTAGAAAGCCAACTGAGGTAGCCGAGGTGTGTACCCAGAATCTTAACTGGATCTCTCTCTCTCTCTCTCTCTCTCTCTCTCTCTCTTCTCTCCACCTCTCCACTGTCCTCCCCTCGCTCTGTCTCTCTCTCGTGTGTGTGTGTGTGTGGTGTCTGGTCTCCTCTCTCTCTCTCTCTCTCTCCTCTCTCTGTGTGTGTCTGGTCTCTCTCTCTCTCCTCTCTCTCTCCACCTGTGTCTCTCTCTCTCCTCTCTCTCTCTCTCTCTCTCTCTCTCTCTCTCTCTCTCTCTCTCTCTCCTCCTCTCCTCTCTCTCTCTCTCTCTCCTCTCTCCTCTCTCTCTCTCTCTGTGTGTGTGGTGTGTGGTGTGTGGTGTTGTGTCTATATATATATATATATATATAATTTTGTTTAGCGACACCACTGGAGCACATTCATTAATTAATCATCGGCTATTGGATGTCAAACATTTAGTAATTCTGAGGAAACCCGCTGCATTTTTTTCCCAATACAGCAAGGGATCTTTTATATACACTTCCCACAGACAGGATAGCACATACCACGGCCTTTAATATACCAGTCGTGGTGCACTGGCTGGAACGAGAAATAGCCCAATGGGCCCGCCGACGGGGATCGATCCCAAACAGACCGCATATCAAGCGAGCGCTTTACCACTGGGCCTAACTGGATATAAAGACGAGAATAAATTAAAATGTTCAACGACCTCGGCTGATCGGGACCCACCCAGAGCGAGTTTAAACACTACACCAACTTATCTCTCACGGACATCTAGCCACTAACCCACTGTCCTGGTCAGGCAGTCAATATAGCTCAAGTGTGGGCCCAGGACAGCGTGCTTGAAACTTAACTGAGTATAAAGTCGAAAATAAATTGAAACGTGAACTTACCAGTGACCGAGGTGGTCGACAACGTGCGCATTTCGCGTCACAACAACGGAAATTGAAATCCGGGTTATAAGAGCAGATATATAACACGACGAGAGAGGCGCTGGGTTGGTCTACAAACAATGCAGACATAGACGAGAAAATCAAGGACGCATGCGCATTGCTTAAGACAATTAAAATGACAAATTATTAACATGACTTCAGTCCTGACACTTAAAGCATAATACACCCAGCCTCAGTCACTCAGTGTGGGTGGGTGGCGATGAGGGGGTGGGGGGGGGGGGGGGGGGGGGCGGAGAGAGGGCGTGTATGAACCTTTAGAGTATAGGGGCATGCTAATGGGTTTTCTCCCTCACAGATACACAAAATCGTAAGTAAGGGCAGTTCCAGAAGTGGGAGCAAAAGAAATTGTTTATATATTGATTTTACTTGTGACGCCACGAGTCTATAACCATATGTTTGACGCCATATAACCGTAAATAAAATGTGTTGAGTGCGTCGTTAAAAAATGAATGAATGAATGAATGAATGTTTAACGACACCTCAGCACGAAAAATACATCGGCTATAGGGTGACAAACTATGGTAATGCAAACAAATAAAGTGATGATCAACATCAATATAACAATTCAAGATTTAAATAAAAACAGTGTAAAGAACTGTGCAAAAATACAAATATCACGATAAATACGGACTTTTACAAAAAAATTCAATTGTGCTGTATTGGCCATTCTCAAAGAGAATGTTACACCCCTGCACCACGGTGAGGTTACAGCACGCGCAGGGGCGTAGTTAAATAAAACATTTCTTTCTTTGTGACGCCACGAATTAAGCTAGATTCACACTTCACCGCCGGGTCTTGTCGGCGAGTAGTTGACTCGCCCAGTCCTGCTTCTGTTCAAAACTAATCCTCATTTCTCAGTAAAGTCAGTGTGGTTTTAACACAGTTCATGTTCATTAAACCTTTTCGTTTACCCCCCCCCCCCCCCAAAAAAAAAAAAAAAAAAAAAAAAAAAAAAAAAAAAAAAAAAAAAAAAAAAAAATTGGTGCAAGGTCGGCAATCACAGTATGAATTGACCTTTAGAGTATAGCTGTGAACCGCGCTTAAAACATTCGTCTTGACGACTATCAGCTGAGATAATCGTAATGAAACGACCACAGGACCGTAACGACCGTCAACTGTCGCCCGGTTTGCTTTTTATAGAAGAAACATCACTCTGTTGTGACGAGATCCGATTCCGCGTGATATGATTGTGTTATGTCCCTGCTGCAGTCCAGGTCAGAGAATCAAGTGATCGATCGTGTGACATGTCAGCTGTGTCGCATTCTGACAGAATGTGTGCACAGAGTTGTTCCTCTGCCGTTCTTCGCAGAGCTTAAAATGTCTACAGAACTTGACTTCTGCTCTGTGAGTCAGTGTTCGGTGATAGTCAGTTGCACACCCACAGCACTAACTACCACAAGTTGGGATAGGAAAGTGACATGATACTATGGAGTATGGAAGTGGCATGCAACTGTGGGGTAGGAAGTGGCATGCTACTAAGGGGTATGAAAGTAACATGCTACTATGGGGTATGAAAGTAACATGCTACTATGGGGTATGAAAGTAACATGCTACTATGGGGTAGGAAGTGGCATGCTACTATGGGGTATGGAAGTGGCATGCTACTATAGGGTAGGAAATTGACATGCTACTATGGGGTAGGAAAGTGGCATGGTATTGTGGGGTAGGAAAATGGCATGCTACTATGGGGTAGAAAGTGACATGCTACTAAGGGGTAGGAAGTGACATGCTACTATGGGGTAGGAAGTGGCATGCTACTATGGGATAAAAACTGGCATTCTACTATGGGGTAGGAAAGTGGCATGCTACTATGGGGTAGGAAAATGGCATGCTACTATGGGGTAGGAAAGTGGCATGGTATTGTGGGGTAATAAGTGGCATGCTACTATGGGATAGAAAGTGACATGCTACTAAGGGGTAGGAAGTGGCATGCTACTATGGGGTAGGAAGTGGCATGCTACTATGGGATAGAAAATGGCAAGCTACTATGGGATAGAAAGTGGCATACTACTATGGGGTAGGAAAGTGGCATGCTACTATGGGGTAGGAAAGTGGCATGCTACTATGGGATAAAAAGTGACATGCTACTATGGGGTAGGAAGTGGCATGCTACTATGGGATAAAAACTGGCATTCTACTATGGGGTAGGAAAGTGGCATGCTACTATGGGGTAGGAAAATGGCATGCTACTATGGGGTAGGAAAGTGGCATGGTATTGTGGGGTAATAAGTGGCATGCTACTATGGGATAGAAAGTGGCATACTACTATGGGGTAGGAAGTGGCATGCTACTATGGGATAAAAAGTGACATGCTACTATGGGGTAGGAAGTGGCATGCTACTATGGGATAAAAAGTGGCATGCTACTATGGGGTAGGAAAGTGGCATGCTACTATGGGGTAGGAAGTGGCATGCTACTATGGGATAAAAAGTGACATGCTACTATGGGGTAGGAAGTGGCATGCTACTATGGGATAAAAAGTGGCATGCTACTATGGGGTACGAAAGTGGCATGCTACTATGGTGTAGGAAAATGGCATGCTACTATGGGGTAGGAAAGTGGCATGCTACTATTGGGTAGGGAAGAGATCTATTGTCAATGCACTGAAAGCTAGTTTTATCTGCCATTGGCAACATACATGGGTTCTAACATTGTGTGTTCTGACATTGTGTGTCCTGCCATAGTCAACTCACAGAACATATGAACAGGGATCACTGTCAAGCAATCTTGTGAGGAACTCTGGGAACAAATCATCCAACAGCTCTAAAGTCAGAAGACGTTAGATGGAAGAACGACATCACTAACAAATCATTACCACCAACTTAGTTCCTACCAATCCGTGGATCGTGTTGAACTCGCCACACACATTATATCCTGAAAATAATCGGATGTAGCTACAAAAGTGAAAACCAACGCAATTCCAGGAAGTGCCCTTGCTGAGTCAGTAGTCTACCCTGCACTGTCTGTTGCGCTTGTCACACTGTAGGGAGCACACGTGTGCAGTAACCCAGATTAGTTTACCATCGTCAACAAGAGTATATAAGTTACTTAGACGAATGATGTTCACGGTGTCTATCGCTTGGAGGAAATGGGCTATGCTATTAAAACATAATCCCGGTACCAATCAAATAGTATTTATGCATAATTTTATGAACAATTTTCTCATTTCATTCTTCTTTATGTACACGTTATTAAATGTTTATTGAATATCCCATTCCAACGCAGAACGTTAACAAAGGCTTTCTGTTGGTGTGACCAGAATATGGAATAATATTCATAAAATGGTATCATAATGGACTGTCTAGTACCTACCTCATGAATAAACATTACCACAAAAAAATTAATGCCTTTGGTATAGGTAGTTTATAAAATCTGCAAATCTGCATAAAACGACAATCGTTTGTGCTTGGCTCATCAGTGGAACGTGGACAGAAGATATTGGCAATACAGACATTTTTTTAACACATTGATTTATTAATCATCGGTTACTGGATGTTAAACATTCGGTAATTTTGACATATAGTCTTAGAGAGGAAACCTGCTACATTTTGTCATCCGTAGCAAGGGATATTTTATATGCACCATCCCGCAGACAGGATAGCACATACCACGACCTTTGGTATACCAGTCGTGGTGCACTGGCTGGAAAGAGAAATAGCCCAATGGGCCCACCGACGGGGATCGATCTCACACCGACCGTGCATCAAGCGAGCGTTTTTACCACTGGGTTACGTCCCGCCCATACTAGCAATAAGATAAACACAGCTAATGAGGAATAAGAAGGAAATGGTTTATTTACCGACACACTCAACACATTTTATTTACGGTTATATGGCGTCGGACATATGGTTCAGGGCCACACAGATATTGAGGGAGGAAACCCGCTGTAGCCACTTGATGGACTACTCTTTTCGATTAACAGAAAGGGATCTTTTATATGCACCACCCCGTAGACATGATAGCATATACCACGGCCTTTCATCAATCAGTCGTGGTGCACTGGATGGAGCAAGAAATAGCCCAAATGGGCCCACTGACGGGGATCAAATGGGCCCACTGACGGGGATCGAGCCCAAATCGACCGCGCACCAAACGAGCGTTTTACCACTCGCAGCTAATAATGACAACACAACTGACTTAATAGTGTGATAACTTACTATCATAATCTTGATATTTCTACACAATAATATAAGAACCTAAGAATATGCTGTTTTACACAGAGAGAGAGAGAGAGAGAGAGAGAGAGAGAGAGAGAGAGAGAGAGAGAGAGAGAGAGAGAGAGAGAGAGAGAGAGAGAGAGAGATGACACATTCCATATACTGTAACTCCCAATTAATATCGTCTGGTCAAGATGGTATGGTATGGTATAGGGATTAACGTGCACATTCGTAGCAAGCTGTTTTAGCGCACGCATGTTATGGGCACATGTGCCGGCCTCGGCAGGCTCCTCCGTCCAGGACAGGATTGTGATCAAGATGGACCAGTGCTGTCATCTCAATTCTGGGACCGGTACTCCCGACTGTCTACTAGATCAACATGCAACTAATTGATGATGAACTGGTTTCAGAAAGAAAATCAACATTACCAGGGTTGCATGTAGTAAGTGGATGTGAACACAACAGGACGAATTGATGGTATATGCAAACAAATGTTATTGAATGTATTCGGAAAAGCTCCACTGCCTATATCTGAAGCTCTTAGCCGGCTTGGAATTACTGATGAATCATACAAAGAGGTTAATACTCCATGATACTAAGCTCAAGGGGCATTTGTACAATTGATGCAGCTATTCTGAGAGGACAGAACTTCAAGACACCATCACCAAACCAAAGTGTGGAAACCCTGCCAAATATCTAGTAACAGCATACCCAAAGAGCATATCTCCAAGCAAATATCCCAGCTGTGGTATCAGTAAGTGTTCAGGTAGATGAATCTGTAAGGAATACAACCTGCAATGTACAGAACTCTACAAGTGGTGATGGTTGCTGCAATATGCATATCATTACAGATGAAGTAGATGCCTAATCAGGGGTCACAATGGAAAATAATTAATTTTAGTCAATTTTCAGATACATGTATGTAGGATATTTCTTTAAAAAATTATTAAAAAGTGGCTAATTTAAACAACATTCTATTAGCCAGATACGAAATGGGTGAGCCCTGCTAATGTGTCATTGTGAATTACAGTTTACAATTGGTCTGTTCTTCTATTTCATTAGTTTAAAATCTAGAACATGAAAGTCATTAGTAATGCAATATTTTAATTATTTCACATAAAATGTATGTGGCCTTTGAGGAAAATTATTTGCCAAATGATAAAATTGGTGGCCATTTTTAAATCTCCATATGGCTGCCATTTTGAATTTTAACGTGGTTCCATGACTGGAGGATTGTAATAAAAATGTCACCCTTTAATTCACTGACCCTAAAAATGTACGGACAAAAATAATTTTGATTCTGCCTTAACCGAAAGTTACGATATTTAAAAAATACATTAAAATGGTGGCCATTTTGAATTTCAAGATGGCTGCCACGATTGGATGACTATAAAAATGTCATCAATAACGTCATGGCTACATAAATGTACATGTAGACAAAAATATTGTGTTTCTATATTAATCGAGAGTTGAGATATATGAAAAAATACATTAAAATGGTGGTCATTTTGAATTTCAAGATGGATGCTTAGGCAGGCCTGCACAAATTGCACGAACTACCGTTTCGTTCGTGCATCGGTTATGCCATTTTATTTACTGAATGATTAATCCCGGCAACGTACCAACATATTTTTATCGCGAGTACAAACATTAGACTTGTTCCCGGCGCAGTGTTTTTTAGTAGAGCGTAACGTAACCAGTCAAGTTTGTATAAATATCTTGCGAAGTAGGTGCATTCCCATTGGTTGTTTGAAGGCATTATAGCCGAATTTAACCAATCAAAAATGGCAATATTGTTATGGTCATTACAATCTCGAACTGGATCAGCAACCAGGGTAAACCAGAGTTCACAGTGACCCTATTATTAACTGTAATTCCGAATCGGGCAGTGACCACGACGACAGAGTCAATGATAATGCCAGTTACAGTAGCAGTATCCACTGTTCCTCAAATGAGGAAGATGGCACCGAGTCTCCCACTGACAACTGAATGTCATGACATTATATACACATAAAAGACTAATATTATAAAAGTAATGGTAAGCAATTGCCTTGCAGTGAATTCTCATTTATTCACCCGTAGTTATGCACACATGATGATGTGTTTTATTTAATAGGTCAAACCTGACATTCACTATGTTTTGGTAATTTATTACAACAGTTCTAATCATTATTATTATTTTTAAATCTCTTAAACATTTATATACATATACTTTTTACTTACCATTGCCACTCTCTAGTTTCTCAAAATTAAGTATATATATTATTATTTTATTTTTTTTTAAATTATAAAGAAAAAAATCAGGTTATGCAAACCAAAATAGGTTATGCAAAATCTTTTGGCACAACCCCTTTTCCGGTTATGCAAATTTTTCCCGCTAAGGTCAGACAACAATTTTTGTTTTCACAACTCCATTCACTGAGCTCATAAATGTAAACAGTTACCTAAGTTATATAAAAGAATATTTAATTGGCGGCCATTTTAAATTTCAAGATGGCTGTCATACCCAAATGACTAAATAAAATGTTATCAGCGAGTTCATTTACCTCAAAAATATAAATAGACACAAGAATTGTGCTTCTCTGTTAACTGGGAGTCAAAATATATGTAAAATATTCAAGATGGCCGCCATGATCAAATGACTGAAAAAAATGCTACCAATGGATTTCTAATTCTGGATAGTCTTAAGAATAAAACGAAATACATTTTACTGACTTGAGCAAATGTTTTTTTTTTTAAATGCAAATTTACATAACTGCCTGGACTATACGGTCTGGAATTATAACACCGAATAGTGAATGAATGACATTCATTTGCCTGCAACAGATGTATGTATAACACAGTGATATTTTCTGTATGCTACATATTTGACATATATTGTATATATTGCTTGAAAATCTCATACTCGATCAGATTTTATTGTTAGTCCCTGTAATAGCTTTCAGTCGTGATAACATTTTCTAAATAGGTTATTGGACATAGTTTTATCAGCTTTACCTACGAGTCGTTACCTGTAAAAGTTATACACACTTGTTGTTTTAAATGACGCGCTGAATTTAGAGTCACAAGTTTTAAAACTAAACTAAACGAGAGGGTCGTGCATAAAAAGATATGTTTTATGTAATGCTATCACATAGGTTTCGTGTAATCTTATAAAAACGGTGACAAAGTGGTCACTGTGATTTAACTAAACACGAGTACCCAATACGAAAACCGTCTTCACGATGTAGCGTTCGACCAATTGTCAACAACCTGGTGTGATAACACAACACAACACAAAGAATCAAAGTGGACAACAAATGAAACTGGAACTATCTAGCGATTTGTCCAAACAAAAGTTCCATCAGAGAAAACTGACAAAGAATCGGAGTGGAACTATCATTTCATCGGTTACTTTGTCTGGACGAAAGTACATAAGACGAAACTGACAAAGAATCAAAGAAGAACTATATTCAACGTTTTTTGTTTGGACAAAAGTACATAAGACGAAATTGACAAAGAATCAAAGTGGAACTCTGAGCTTTTAGACGAATTCGCCTCAGACGGAATTGACCAAAAGTGCTGTTTCTTCCAGTAAAATCACCTACAACGAGTCCTACCAGCCATGTTCTCTCGTTTCAGTTTTCGCTCAGTTACGAGCATCATGGCGGAGCTAGTGTTATTTCTCTCTAAGACAGGAGAGTCTATGCTGGACGCAATGATACATCCCTACATAGGACAAGCAGTGTGCAGGGACATGCTCAGTAACAACACGTTGATGTGCACCTCTACTCACAGCGTCTACGACGTGGAGGATGACGTACCAACGCCGCCAACTACCTCATGTACTACAGAATCCTCGCAACTGTCCCCGCGGTGTTGGGACTTCTATGCGGAGCATGGAGTGACAGAAATGCTCCCCATGGCACTTCCCGGCACAGGGAGTGTTCTAGCTGTGGTTCTGTACCTAGCTAGCCTCCAGTTTAAAGAACAGGCCCTGCCTCTCATCCTAGCAGGAGCTGCACTCCAAGGAATATTCGGAAAAGGTTCCGTGGTATCGGTTGCAGTGCAGAGTTATGCTTCAGACACTATTGAACCAAATCAAAGAACCCAGAAATTTGCTCGACTTATAGCAATGAATTTTTTGGGTCATTTCGTGGGTTCCCTCCTCTCCAGCAGCCTCCAGGACACCGTCAGCATTTCGGTGACCCTCTGTGTCGTGTCCGTCGTCTATTCCTTGTCCGTTTTGCTTGTCGTGTTCTGTGTTACAGAGACTCTTCCAGAACAAACAGGGAACAAGGAGGTTGATTCTAAGTGCACATTCCTGACCTTTTCTGGACTGACGGAATCATTTCTCATCCTGTTCAAACAAAGACCAGATAACTCTAGTTCTGTTCTTGGCATTCTTTTCTTTTGTTCCCTAGTCAACCAAGCGCGTCGGGTGTGTACTAAAGACATAACGGTGCTGTTTGTACGACGCAGCCCCCTCTACTGGCCACAGTCCTGGTATGGCTATTTAATTGCAGTGGAATATGTAGTCATGGGCGGCTGTCTCATCCTGGTGTTACCTCTTCTGTCGAATGTGTTCAACATTTCAGACGTCTCTATTTTGATGATAGGTATTTTCTTCAAGCTCGTCAGGTCAGTGTGGTCCGGATTCTGTTCCAAGACGTGGATGGTATTCGCTAGTGCCATCTTAGGATGTCCGTCAGCAGTGATTCCATCTGTGACAAGAGCACTCGTCAGCAAACATGTCCCAGCGAGCGAAATAGGCAAAATGTTTTCCTTACTATCGAGCGGGGAGACGGGTTCAAAATTTCTGGGGTCGGTCGTATTTGCCAAGCCTCACTTACATGTTTGAAGCATTTCTGTTCTTCGTGTTGTTCTGGATGGTTGTTTGGCTGTACAGGTTGACCCAGTTTAGCGAGTCTGAAGATGTGATTCTCATGTTATCCGACAAGCGCAATTACGGGCCAGGTCATACGGAGAAGATACCACATGCTGGTACCGAGATGAACGGGGTGCCAAACAAACCAATTTACCCTCGGTCCCCACCGGCGTCTACACCCACCCAGCTGGTAACAGCCAACACCGAGTGACATATTGAACTGCAGTTACCAATAACTAGGAAGGGCTTACTATAAATCAAAATAGTATTTAATTGTCTAAAGAATTATTATTTTGACATGAAGAATAATATAATTCATTATTTAATGATATTGTGTGATATTTCATTTAACAATTTTTTTTTTTTTTTAAATTACTTCATCATTCATATTTAATACCGATCCTGAGCGCGCGTTATGTTTGTGCGTGCACGCACAACACACACAACGCGGTGACATAGTTGACAGAGCCGCGTGATCCGTGTTTAACACGTAACGAGAACAAAATAGAAAACATTTTCCAGAAATATTAAAATAAAAGGGTGCAGGCTCTCTCTCTCTCTCTCTCTCTCTCTCTCTCTCTCTCTCTCTCTCTCTCTCTCTCTCTCTCTCTCTCTCTCTCTCTCTCTCTCTCTATATATATATATATATAATTCCAATCTCTAAAAAAATCCCTTTATTATAAACCCTTGGATTGGATTGGTCAAATTCGTATCACGTGATGATAAAAACTGGCATTCATAGCACCATGAATCTCAGTTTAGCACTATTTTTGGCTATATAGCCGGAACTACTTTATGAATTATGTCAACAAAGGAATCCCCGAGGAATTTCCTTGAGATTCTATTTTTAGACATCAAACAGTAATCGTCTGCTGTCAAACTTCTAAACATCTTCACATATAAATTATACCATACAAAATAGGTCGCTTCAGACATTTTTATTAAAGGTTAAAAGTTATTGAAATGACTTACGTTATATGTTTATAGTGAATTCAAAACCCCACAGCAAAAAATCTATTTTGCCGATCCAAAAAAAGTATATAATTCCAATGGAATTTGGTATTTTACAAAAGCGATTTCAAAAAACAAAATTCAGTCAGTTCATTCCAACCATTAACAGTAACGTGCATTCAACGGCATTGTAGTATGACGTACACAACACATAGTTTCTAAGTTTGCGCGCCACTGCGATTCAATCTTTAAACGAGTCGGGTTTTGAAACTAGGCATATCATGTACATGTCGGGACACAGGAACGAAGCTTCAATTCGAAGCTACAACAGAGAATGTTCCACTTTCCAAAAACGAAACATGAGCATGGCACTGTCAAATCTCACGAATACTTGTGTCGCACCACTTGAAGTCACACATGCCAAAACCATCCTGTTGCCACTTCCACAATTACAAGGCCAGTAAACACAGAAACTCGCGACACATCTGTTTCATCCATTTCCGGAAACATTGAAACCACTTTCTCCATGTCAAATCTATCAACACATGGAATTATCACGCACTCAAAATTTTATAACTGTAATTTCAACGTCGTAATTGGTAAATCTGGACAGTAATAAAAAAAATGGCGCCCATCCACAGTTCGTAGATAAATATTCATACACCAACCGCTTCACATATAAATTATAGCATACAAAATAGGTCGCTTCAGACATTTTTATTACAGGTTAAAAGTTATTAAAATTACTTACGTTATATGTTTCTAGTGAATTCAAAATGTTTTTAGTTGGTATTGACATTTAATGCAAAAAATTAATATGAATTGTATTAATGATTGTAACATTGTCATTCTCTCATTCGGCTATTGACGGAAAAAGCCGAACCACCATAGGGATTCCGCTAATGTTGAGTATGAATTTCGTGTTAATAAAATAGTAAATAGTTGGAAAATAGAGTTCACTTTTTATTTTAAAGAGCTTTACATTAATGACATGGTTATGTGTTTGGAATTATAAGAATTGAACGTCGAAAATTAGTATACTACGCCATTCATACAGTGTGTAAAGCGGTTTTGCGTTTCATACTAGCATGAAACTCAAAAAATTTCACGTTCAATTCTTAAATATATAGAATACTAAACGAGCTTGCCTGTCATACCATTTTTATGAAACGAGTGAACAGTTTTAGTATCTGATGAGCGAAGGCAACACCGTTTACAAGTTTCATAAAAATGGTATGACAGGCAAGCTCGTTTAGTATTTTATTTATTACAAACCAACTGCGAATAAGCCGCAACGTAGAAGAAACAGACGTTGAGACCTACTACAGGTTATTTTTCGATGAATTGGGTCAGCAAGTGATCTACGTCACACATAAACTTAAGCGACGTCATAGTGAGCAACGAGACGTCGTCAATGTACATTTTAGATTTTGGCGCGAAACTTGCATGAATTGTTAATTAATGAGGTCTTGAAATTCACAGTAATGATTGAATTTATGATCGGAAAAGCAAAGATTGAGCTGAGTTAATGGGATTGACTAGATGTGACGCTGACATTTTATACATAGGGCCGTAAAAACAGAGCACCAGGTCGACAACATCGTTTTAGCTTCATACCCAATAGGCCCAAATATAACAGCCTATCTTATCGCAATTTCAATTAATGGCCATATTTTGTAATGGTACACTTTTAAATTACACTATTTGGTACAAACACGTTTAGATACGTTAATAGTCTCTGAACAAAACACTTACAACAGTAATTTTACACTCAATGTTTTCTAGCGTTCGGAAAAAGGACGCGTCATGCACCCAGTTTATTTTATTGCTGGAAGATGGAAAGTGACGTCATTCTAATACCGACGTCATTCATTATCCCGCGAGTCTCGCGTGCCAATATTACACTAGTTAGATACTGAGTAATTGTTATGACATAGAGGATATTCCATTTTTATTTGTCAAATTTGATTAATATCTCATCGAGTGAAGTTTGCAATCATATCTTGCGCGACAAGTGTGATATTATCGCAAACTTCACTCGATGAGATATAAATAATATTTGACAAAAAACAATAAAAACAACAACAAACAAACAAACAAAAAAACAAAACAAAAAAACCCACAAAAAACCCTCATGAAAATTTCTATTTATTATATAACTTTTGGCAATTTACCTTCATTTTTAAAGAAAAGTAAAGCAAAGTTTGTTTTATTTAACGACACTAGAGCACATTGATGCTTTATCTTATCATCGGCTATTGCACGTCAAACATATGGTCATTCTGACACTGGTTTTATCTTATCATCAGCTATTGGACGTCAAACATATGGTCATTCTGACACTGTTTTATTTTTTTAATAGAGAAACCCGCTGTCGCCACATATGCTACCCTTTTACAACAGGCAGCAAGGGATCTTTTATTTGCGCTTCCTACTGGCAGGATAGCATCAACCATGGCCTGTGTTGAACCAGTTATGGATCACTGGTCGGTGCAAGTGGTTTACACCTACGCATTGAGCCTTGCGGAGCACTCAGTCAGGGTTTAGAGTCGGTATCTGGATTAAAAATCCCATGCCTTGACTAGTATCCGAAACCAGTACCTACCAGCCTGTAGACCGATGGCCTAACCACGACGCCACCGAGGCCGATTTTATTTTTTAAAATGCCAGCAGAAAAATAGTTCCGGCTTTCCTACCATGAAGATAACACATTTTAGAGTGAAATAGTGAAATTGTCACTCTAAATTATGTTATCGTCACTGAGTGACTGATAACACTTTTATTTCACTGATATTTTAAGGTATTTCACTAAATGTTATATAATAAATGAGTAATATCTTACACATGTGTGTAATAAATAATATAACGAGTTCTTGTTATGTTCTCGGTATGTGATACATGTCTTCCATTATCAGCCATAGTGCAGAGCGTGTTTAACATAAAGCAATATTTCATCTGTGCTTTTTTGTTTGTTTCGAACATACGATTTCTGTCATGTATACCTCACCCACTCCGACATCTCAATATGAAGAGCGAGTGGATTTAATGTATATTATTGGATACATTTTGCAGCTCGACGAATAGGGTTATAAAATAGGATATTAAACGAACATTTCGTATCATGTTTATGTCCCGCATGGAATAATTTTCAGCTGTCACGACAAAGCGAAACACCCAGAGACTGAACCCGTGAAGGAAATTGAGACGGGTAGTGGCTGGTGTAGACATACCAGAAGACACTAGACGCAACTGACACAATAGAAAACACAAATAACACAAACACTGGAGCACACTGATTAATTAATCATCGGCTATTGGATGTCAAACATTTGTTAATTCTGACTCGTAGTCATCAGAGGAAACCCGTTATATTTGTCCTAAAGCAGCAAGGGATCTTTTACATGCACTTTCAAACAGACAGGGAAGCACATACCACGGCCTTTGACCAGTCATTGGTTGTGACAGAATAGTGGAAATAGACTGAACTCATTGGGCACCTCGGAAAACATTTTATATTAAAGAGGCGTTTTAATCATTTAAATTAGAAGTTACTTCCATTATTTTTGCTTAGAATATTCATTTTCGTACATTCGAAATGTTTCTCGTCAATTTGGTTTTTGCAATAGGCCTACCCCGAAATATATTTTTTTCATTCTAAAAATGCACATACCTCTGAGAAGTAACTGCCAAAGCTCTAGTCTAGTTTTCAACAGTAGGCCTATTTCCCTGTTTAAACATCGCAGACTTTAGGTTTCACTATATTATAATTTTATCCAGATGTTTTCCAGGTTTGTAGATGAACCAACTGAGTGTCCATTTTCATGGGCTGAAACTAAGGTCTGCGTCTTTTAGATACCCAGAATGATAGGCAGAGGGTGTGAAATCAAAGAAAGGTCAATTAAAGTATATTGATGGAAAATAACATGACATCACACCAACACTAACAGCAAAGAGTGACTGCAACAAAAAACACCATCCATAGTGTCAGGAGGTTCATTGTGTTACTGACATTCAATCCCACATTAATGACATTCAATTTCACATTACTGACATTCAATCTCATATTACTGACATTAAATCTTACATTAGTGATCTTCAGTCTCACATTACTGACATTCAATCCCACATGTTTGCATTTGATAAAGACATTACGAAGTTAATGGTGAATTAAATTTCTTCTACAGTGTCAAGTGTTCCCTTCTTTCTTTTTCTCCCTACATATAAAAGTCTTAGTGAAAATACACGCATACACAAGAAAAAGCTTTAACAGCAACAAATAAAGCTGACAGCCTACCTCAACATATCTAAATAAACACTTCCCCGTTCCCAAACATGAACAACAGAAATCACAGCAGCTACCACACAATAACAGCACACCTGAGATTTGAGTGTTGAAAGGTCGTGCTATCACCGTGAATACCTAATCGATACCGGATACGTATACATACCCGTAGAAGGAAACCCTAAATGTAATCTAGTTCACCATCAATTTTAAATGATTCTCTTTGTGTTTTCCTTGGACCATGTTTCTCTTACACATATTAAAACTCCGTACTGCTTGCTGTTTGTTTAACATTATATTTGATTAAATTACACCCCAGAGTTCGCGCGTGTTTGTCACAGCTTTATTGAATAATTTAGTACATTCAAGTATAGAAAATAATTATGATAATATTAATCTAAAATGGTGTAAAAGAATCAATAAAAATTGCAATATCTACTACAGTGCAAACTGTGCAGGTACGCACAGCAAGCCAACCTGATTTTGAAATGGTGTTAGGTGTTAGTGAGGAACATGTAACATCTTCGTCGGTTTGGAGTTTCTGGGAAAGATGACCAAATACATACAATACATATTAGCTTGACGTTGAATACATTAGACACTCTTTTAAAATGTTGCGTCTCTCTCTCTCTCTCTCTCTCTCTCTCTCTCTCTCTCTCTCTCTCTCTCTCTCTCTCTCTCTCTCTCTCTCTCTCTCTCTCTCTCATTAATTTATTACTAGTATCCAGAGTATGGTGCCATTAAAACATTTCCCACTAGTAGAATCTTTTAACAACTAAAATCGCACATTAAAGACTTTTCTCCGTGTTTAGGATATCACTGTCAGGTATATTCACTGGTGTTTTTTGTATCGGTTTAATGTGTGCAGTGGATCAAACTTCCTTTCATTTCCTAATACACGTATGTTTCGTACATAGGAAGTAATTGGGAAGTAAAATCCTGTTTGAAATAACTACACACGTTAGGATAATTCTTTGATCTCTAATTTAAGTCGTTAAGTCGTCTATTAGTTGGAAAACATCAATCTGCAAACTATATTTCACATAACTGTCTTAAATACATTAGAATTAAAACTGTTTAAAAGTATAACAAAATGTGAATTTTCTTAAAGGGACATTCCCGAGTTTGCTGCACTGTAAGATGTTTCCGACTAATAAAATATTCCTACGAGTAAACTTACATATTAAATATATTTTCTTGTTTAGAATATCAGTGTCTATATATTCAATGTGTTTCTGGTTGTCTTAATATTTGTAAGAAGCCCAACACACTGGATTGCGTCGTCAAATACTTTCGTACGTACGAAAAAAATATATTTTAGGAACTAAAATGAAAGTTAACCCAGTACAAATATTAGAACGACCAGAAACACGTTTAATATACAGCCACTAACATTTTATGATTAAAAATATATTTGATATGTAATTACAATCGTTAAAAAGTCTGTCTGTCGACTCAAGAATGTCCCTTTAAACATATTTGCTATATTTGGTATGAGTCATTTTTCAATTTATGTGTTTGTTGGCAGATACTGCAATAATGCATAAAATTAATCAAAACAATTTAATCTTATATATAAACAATTCACAATCAATAACCGATGGTTAACAAATCAAAAGTTGGAAATATATTTAGGCATATATTGAATAATTTATAAGGAGTAGCTTCAGTTTGCTGCTGTTCGTAAGTAGGAAATTACTAAAGGGTAAACGTCAGTTTTGGCTACCACAAACATTAGTACGACCCGCAACACATTGTATATAAAGACACTGATATTCTACACAAGAAAATGTATTAAAAAACATCACTGATATTAAAAAAAGTAAACAAGGTTTATAAAATGAAATCTTAGTTGTTAAAAGGCTTTAATGGAAAAATGTAGCGGGTTTCCTCTAAACTCAAAGTTTCAGAATTATCAAATGTCTAACATTGCATAGCCGATGATTAACAAATCAACGTACTCTAGTAGTGTCGTTAAACAAAACAAAATTTAAAGTAACATTATTGACGAAAATAAATCGTAGGCTTAGACGTTCGGGCTCCGATTTTTATAGGGGTGGGTGGGGCAGGCTGGTTTTTGCCCGAATTAAACGAAAATGCACAAATCTGAATAACAACGTTTATTCATATTAGCAGTAAGTACTACCAAACAGCTATATAGGGTTGCAAACGAATCACTACGCATTTTCACATGGATTACAACTAATCTTAAGGGTAGAATGACGGAAATACATAGTAACAAGATCTCAGGTTAGTATTTTTGCCCGAATTTGAGGTTTGGCTCCAGCACGGGGGGGGGGGGGGGGGGGGGGGGCAGTCTCGTACTCTTATGATAAGAATAATATAACAAAAGAAAATGTTTTGAATATGTCACTTTAATAGTTAAACAGGCTCTATTAATCTCAATCGTTATAGTTTGTTTTGTTTAACAACACCACTAGATTACATTGATTTATTAATCATTGGCTATTGGATGTCAAACATATGGTAATGTCGACATATAGTCTTAGGAAGGAAATCCGCTTCATTTTTCTATTAGTAGCAAGGGATCTTTTATATGCATTATCACACAGACATGATACCACATACCACGGCTTTTGATACACCAGTCGTGGTACCCTGGCTGGAACGAGAAATAGCTCAATGAGCCACCAACGGGAATCGATCCCAGACCGACCGCGCCTCAAGCGAGCACTTTACCACTGGGCTACGTCTCGCCCCAAATCGTCATAGAAGCAGCATCTAATTAACTTCCGGTGCGAAACTCCGATTACTAGCTTCCACGACATTGTTCATTTCACGTGCTATTAACGACAAGCAGCTTAGTCCAATACCTACCTGGTCCATATCGGCGTTGTACCAATACAGGTTAATTTACCTAGGTGTGTATAGATTGTCGCCCCCAGCGCTAATCGTTCTAGCTTTTTGTTAAAGGAACCGACAGGATGTCTGCTTTAGATATTGTAGGGTTTGCTGTTAATTTGTGATTATTGATTTATGATACTTTTTGTTTGTTTTATACAAATATGCAAACTTACGCAAGAATATACAAGTATTTACTAGTACCTACATGTATAAATAACCTACCTACCTACATTAAAAAAAAAAAAATCTTGATGACTAGTGAACATGAAATGACAATAGTTCTGGTCAAACACTGTTATTTTAAAAACTTTGATTTAAGACCATATACCTTAAATGTATACAAATTATATCATGTCATGTTACGTCATGTCATGTTAGTTTACTTATTGTTTTATTTTCTCGTTCCAGCCATTGCACCACAACTAGCCGTGGTATGTGCTTTCCTGTCTATGGGAAAGTGCATATACAAGATCCTTTGCTGCATACGAAAAATGTAGCGGGTTTCCTCTGATGACTACCGAGTCAGAAATACCAAATGTTTGAAACCCAATAGCTGATGATTAATTAAGCAATGTGCTATAGCGGTGTCGTTAAACAAAACAAACTTTAACTTTAACATACATGCATACATACGTACATAAGTAAATTCACCCAAAGGAAAAAAGCCAACTATACACGCACTAATTTAAACAATGTGTTGGGGTACTACTAGATACGTCTTTTATGAGCCGCTTTAAATTATTTTTGTTTCCAGTTTGTTGTGCAAGTTTTACTCGCCGATAATATAGATCCACCGCTTTGGCGGAGAAGATATTACGATGTGTAAATCAATATATTTTGTTTAGCGAGCCGCGATCACATATGCAGATTAAATCAGTGGTCATGTTCCAGTTCAAATTACGTTAATTATTAATATGTCCAGTAATGGAATTGCCGCGAGACTGCTTCAAAACAAAATGGCTGTTAGTCAAATCGAAGATCAGTCTCGCGTTGCATAAACCGACACATGGGTAAATAGTTCAACTGTGAGTATACTGTGCTATCAATTATCTGCCCACATAAACAGACATCCTGGTAAATAGATTGACTGTGAGTTCAATGTGCTATGAGTTATCTGCCAACATAAACAGAAACAGGTAAATAGGCCGACTGTGAGAACAGTATGCTATCAGTTGTCTACCTACATAAACAGACACACAGGTAAATAGGCCGACTGCGAGTACAATGTGCTATCAGTTATCTTCCTACATAAACAGACACACAGGTAAATAGCCGACTGTATGTACAGTATGCTATCAGTTATCTGCCCATATAAACAGACACACAGATAAATAGGCCGACTGTGAGTACAATGTGATATCAGTTATCTGCCCACATAAACAAACATCCTGGTAAATAGGCCGATTGTGAGTACAGTGTGCTATCAGTTATCTGCCAACATAAACAGACATCCTGGTAAATAGATTGACTGTGAGTTCAATGTGCTATCACTTATCTGTCAACATAAACAGACAACCAGGTAAATAGGCCGCATGTGAGTACAATGTGCTATCAGTAATCTTCCTACATAAAGAAAAAAGAAAGAAAGAAAGAAATGTTTTATTTAACGACGCACTCAGCACATTTTATTTACGGTTATATGGCGTCAGACATATGGTTAAGGACCACACAGATCTTGAGAGGAAACCCGCTGTCGCCACTACATGGGCTACTCTTTTCGATTAGCAGCAAGGGATCTTTTAATTACCGACTCCAAATCCTGAGTGAGTGCTCCGCAAGGCTCAATGGGTAGGTGTAAACCACTTGCACCGACCATAACTGGTTCAACAAAGGCCATGGTTTGTGGGAACACAGGCAGGATAGCACAAACTATGGCCTTTGTTGAACCAGTTATGGTCGGTGCAAGTGGTTTACACCTACCCATTGAGCCTTGCGGAGCACCCACTCAGGGTTTGGAGTCGGTATCTGGATTAAAAAGCCCATGCCTCGACGGGGATCCAAACCTACCAGCCTGTAGACTGATGGCCTAACCACGACGCCGGTCTACCAACATAAAGAGACACACAAGTAAATAGGCCGACTGTGAGTACAATGTGCTATCAGTTACCAGACCACATAAACAAACACACAGGTAAATAGGCCGACTGTGAGTACAATGTGCTATCAGTTATCTGCCCACAGTCAGTACAATGTGCTATCAGTTATCTGCCCACTGTTAATACAATGTACTATCAGTTATCTGCCCACATGCAGTGCAATGTGCTATCAGTTATCTGCCCACAGTCAGTACAATGTACTATCAATTATCTGACCACAGTCAGTACAATGTCCTATCAGTTATCTGCCCACTGTTAATACAATGTGCTATCAGTTATCTGCCCACATGCAGTGCAATGTGCTGTCAGTTATCTGCCCACAGTCAGTACAATGTGCTATCAGTTATGTGCCCACAGTCAGTAAAATGAGCTATCAGTTATCTGCCCACAGTTAATACAATGTACTATCAGTTATCTGCCCACAATCAGTACAATGTACTATCAGCTATCTGCCCACATTCAGTACACTGTGCTATCAGTTATCTGTCCACAGTCAGTGCAATGTGCTATCAATTATCTGGCCACATTCAGTACATTGTGCTATCATTTATCTGCCCACAGTCAGTACCATGTGCTATCAATTATCTGGCCACAGTCAGTACAATGTGCTATCAGATATCGGCACACTGTTAATACAATGTGCTATCAGTTATCTGCCCACATGCAGTGCAATGTGCTGTCAGTTATCTGCCCACAGTCAGTACAATGTGCTATCAGTTATGTGCCCACAGTCAGTAAAATGAGCTATCAGTTATCTGCCCACAGTTAATACAATGTACTATCAGTTATCTGCCCACAATCAGTACAATGTACTATCAGCTATCTGCCCACATTCAGTACACTGTGCTATCAGTTATCTGTCCACAGTCAGTGCAATGTGCTATCAATTATCTGGCCACATTCAGTACATTGTGCTATCATTTATCTGCCCACAGTCAGTACCATGTGCTATCAATTATCTGGCCACAGTCAGTACAATGTGCTATCAGATATCGGCACACTGTTAATACAATGTGCTATCATTTGTCTGGCCACAGTCAGTACAATGTGCTATCAGTTGTCTGCCCACAGTCAGTACAATGTGTTATCATTTGTCTGGCCACAGTCAGTACAATGTGCTATCAGTTATATGCCCTTAGTCAGTACAATGTGCTATCAGTTGTCTGGCCACAGTCAGTACAATGTCCTACCAGTTATCTGGTCACAGTCAGTACAATGTTCTATCAGTTATCTGCCCACAATCAGTACAATGTGCTATCAGTTGTCTGCCCACAATCAGTACAATGTGCTATCAGTTGTCTGCCCACAGTCAGTACAATGTGCTATCAGTTGTCTGGCCACAGTCAGTACAATGTGCTATCAGTTGTCTGGCCACAGTCAGTACAATGTGCTATCAGTTGTCTGCCCACAGTCAGTACAATGTGCTATCAGTTGTCTGCCCACAATCAGTACAATGTGCTATCAGTTGTCTGGCCACATTCAGTACAATGTGCTATCAGTTGTCTGGCCACAATCAGTACAATGTGTTATCAGTTATCTGCCCACAGTCAGTACAATGTGCTATCAGTTAACTGCCCACAATCAGTACAATGTGCTATTAGTTATCTGCCCACATTCAGTACAATGTGCTATCAGTTGTCTGGCCACAATCAGTACAATGCGCTATCAGTTGTCTGCCCACATTCAGTACAATGTGCTATCAGTTGTCTGGCCACAATCAGTACAATGTGTTATCAGTTATCTGCCCACAGTCAGTACAATGTGCTATCAGTTAACTGCCCACAATCAGTACAATGTGCTATTAGTTATCTGCCCACATTCAGTACAATGTGCTATCAGTTGTCTGGCCACAATCAGTACAATGTGCTACCAGTTATCTGCCTACAGTCAGTACAATGTGCTATCAGTTATCTGCCCACAGGCAGTACAATGTTCTATCAGTTATTTGCCCACAATTAATACAATGTGCTATCAATTATTTGTCCACAGTCAGTACAATGTGCTATCAGTTATCTGTCCACAGTTAATACAATGTGCTATCAGTTATCTGCCCACAGTCAGGACAATGTGCTATCGGTTATCTGCCCATTGTGAGTGCAATGTACTATTAGTTATCTGCCCATTGTGAGTGCAATGTACTATTAGTTATCTACCCACATAATAAGATAATGAAGGAGAATGGCAGTATTGTTTACTGTAACCTTACACCCATTAATAAGTTCGTTAAAGGTGCCTTCTCACAGTTGGCAGTGTCACATTTCATAATTTGTACAAGTATTTTTGATAAAGAACTAGAAATTGATCAATACTCCACAGGAATATATACATTTCATGATTAACTCGACAATACCAAAATGTAAAGAGCATGGCTTAAACAGTGGCTTTTCAAAGAATTCTTGATAATAATAAATACACAATGAATGAACGACAACATCACAGCACAACCAATACAGATCGGCTATTGATCGACTAACGACCACATGAAAAAATCTTCATCAGGAATCCACAGAAATAGCATTTGTCAATGTGGAGTCTTGGTTTAAACTGAATCTGCGACGTCACGCGTTAACCTGATTTTCCAATACTTCAACTGTATAAATAGGAAAACGTAAAGTTTGTTTTGTTTACCCCCCTCCCCCCCCAAAAAAAAAAGAAGAAAAAAAAGAAAAGAAGAAAGAAATATTTTATTTAACGACGCACTCAACACATTTTATTTACGGTTATATGGCGTCAAACATATAGTTAAGGACCACACATATATCGAGAGAGGAAACCCGCTGTCGCCACTTCATGGGCTACTCTTTTCAATCAGCAGCAAGGGTTCTTTAAAATGCACCATCCCACGGACAGGGTAGTACATACCACGGCCTTTGATATACCAGTCAATGGGCCCACCGACGGGAATCGATCCCAGACCGACTGCGCATCAAGCGAGCGCTTTACCACAAGGCTACGTCCCGTCCCTTATTTAACAACACCACTAGGGCGTATTAAGTTATTAATAATCAGCTATTGGATGTCAAACATTTGGTAATTGTGACTTGCAGTCTTCAGAGGAAACCCGCTACATTTTTCCATTAGCTTAAAGGGATCTTTTATATGAACGTTCCCACAGACAGGATAGCACATACCGCGTCCTTTGATATACCAGTCGTGGTGCACTAGCTGGAACGAGAAATAGCCCAATGGACCCACCAATGGGATCGACCATAGACTAACCGCGCATCAGCCGAGCGCTTTACCACTGGGATACATCCCGTCCCGTATAAATAGTAATATATGATATTATTTGGTTGTAATTTTTATTTTACCCGTATGCAATTCAATGTGTATGAAATCTTTACATTTGACAAGAAAAAGAAAATACATGTTTGGTCATTATGCAGCTTCGGAGGGACGGGACGTATCCCTGTGGTAAAGCGTACGATTGATGCACGGTCGGTCTATGATTGATCCCCGTCGGTGGACACATTGGGCTAAATTTCGTTCCAGCCAGTGCACTACGACTGGTAAATCAAAGGCCGCGGTATGTGTTATCATATCGTGTGGGATTGTGCATATAAAAGATTCCTTGCTACTAATGGAAAAATGTAGCGGGTTTCCTCTCTATGACTATATGTCAGAATAACCAAATGTTTGACATCCATTGATGATTAATAAATCAATGTGCTCTAGTAGTTTCGTTAAACAAAACCAACTTCTTCACTTCGGATATACGAAAATGGATATTCTAAACAATAAAATGGAAGTAACTTCTACTTTAAATTATCAAAAACGCCTCTTTAATATAAAATACTTTCCGAGTTACCCTATGATTTCAGTCGAATATGCAAATAGCATTAGTGTCTCTCTCACGGACCATATGGAACAAACGATAATACGATAGCACGAAAACAACAATAGTGTCCCTCTAACGGACCATATGGAACACACGATAATACGGTAAAATGAAAACAACAATAGTGTCCCTCTTACGGACCATATGGAACACACGATAATACGGTAACACAAAAACAACTATAGTGTCCCTCTTACAGACCATATGTAACACGATAATACGGAACACACGATAATACGGTAACATGAAAACAACAATAGTGTCTCTCTAACGGACCATATGTAACACACGATAATACGGTAACATGAAAACAACAATACTGTCCCTCTTACAGATCATATGGAACAAACGATAATACGGTAACATGAAATCAACAACAGTGTCCCTCTTACGGACCATATGGAACACACGATAATACGGTAACATGAAAACAACAATAGTGTCCCTCTTACGGATCATATGGAACACGCGATAATACGGTAAAATGAAAACAACAATAGTGTCCCTCTTACGGACCATATGGAACACACGATAATACGGTAACATGAAATCAACAACAGTGTCCCTCTTACAGACCATATGGAACACACGATAATACGGTAAAATGAAAACAACAATAGTGTCCCTCTTACGGACCATATGGAACACACGATGATACGGTAACATGAAATCAACAACAGTGTCCCTCTTACGGACCATATGGAACACACGATAATACGGTAACATGAAAACAACAATAGTGTCCCTCTTACGGACCATATGGAACACACGATAATACAATAACATGAAAACAACAATAGTGTCTGTCTTACGGACCATATGGCACACACGATAATACGGTAACATGAAAACAACAATAGTGTCCCTCTTACGGACCATACGGAACACACGATAATACGGAACACACGATAATACGGTAACATGAAAACAACAATAGTGTCCCTCTTACAGACCATATGGAACACACGATAATACAATAACAGGGCTTCTAGAATTTTTATAAAATCCATTAGCAATGGGACCAGTGATTAATGTTTTCTCACTAGTCATTATTAAAAATTCACTAGCCCTACTTGACTTTAAGTTGATACAGTTTTACTAAATAATAGTAAGAATCAGATATGTCACCTAAAGAGGAAGCTACAGCTTAAAAACACTAACATTGGGGAGTGAGGGTGGGGACAGGATATTCATATGTACAAAATATACTTAACTGCAACATTTGACTAACAAAACTTCACTAGCCGTCCGGCATGGCAATAGTAGTTATTTACTAGCCCAACACTGAATATCACTAGCCATGGGAGTGGGGCTACCATAATCTAGAAGCCCTAACAATAACATGAACACAAAAATAGTGGCTTTCTTAAGTGCCAATTGCAGATCACAAGAGTAACAAAAATAATAAACACCAGATTGCATATTCTGAGTTTGTTTCTTTTTGGTAGAATGTCTAAACTTAGATTTATGACTTTTATTTCACTACGCTGTAAAATACCAGATTTTGGTGCTTGATGGATTATTTATTTATTTATAATTAATTTTACAAAATGCAACTTTTACATCCACATAGTTGCAATTAGCATTCTAACACAGGAACGGCGAAAGCAAGTAGACATTGGAGAGAATGGGGTTGGTGGGATGGGGTAGGGTGGGGTGACGGAGATCGAGGGTTCAAAGCAAAGTTTCTAGGGGGTTCGGGATACGCTCCCCCGTAAAATTTTGAAAACTAGATGTCCTGAAATGCAATTTTCTGAATTCTACAAGTAAAATTCATCTCTTCCTTAAGATTTACTACCAATAGTATTTTGATTCAGAATTATTCCGCCATGCCTGTAACAGTTTTAACTCAGGCTACTTATACCCACCTGGATATTAATTGTATAGTATAGTTTATTAGCTTTAAGCTTTACGGCTCATAGGCATATACATATACATTCAATAAACAATGATACAAACAGATAATATATACAATGGGTGATTGTGTAATTGGAGGATGGACAGTTATATATGCTTAGAACGTAAAAAGGTTGCATGTTTGAGAAATTTACCGAGATTACATAGTTCTTTTCTGTTTTGAACTGATAATAATTGTACAATTTTAAACATAGATGGTTTGAACCAATAATATTTTTTTATGTAAGTAATTCGTAAACCTGTATACAATGGACATATCAGAATAAAATGATATTCGTCTTCTATATCGTTCTTATTGCACAATTTACATTTTCTTTCCAATCTTTCTATACCATAATATCTTCCTTGTTCAATGAGCAATTGATGGGAAGATACACGAAATTTTGTAATAAGCGTGGCATAACATTCAGGAATTGATATTCTAAGATAATATTGCAAACAAAAAGTGTCTATCAGCAGTTTATATAATGTACATTTTGGAGATTTGTCTATTGTAGCATCTTTCTCTTGAATAAACTGGTCCGTTAGACGTATTTCTAAACATTTTAAAAATGAGTTAGCACTATCTACATGCTGACTACACCAAACATCTCCGAAACCTATTGATAGTAGTAAATATCTTACCTGGTATAGCCAATTAGAGGGATTCATGTGTTCTAACATATCTTCATATAACGATTTTAAGATACAATTTCTGGTTTGTAGTAATTTCAACCAATATTTAACTATTCTAATTTTTCGCATAATACTTAAAGGAACTCTTCCAAGTTCTGTCAAAACAACTACATTTGTGGTGCATTTCTTGACATTCAAAATTCGTTTACAAAAATCCATATGTACATGTTCAATATCATGAGCAGGATGAAAACCCCATATTTCGCATCCATAATTTAAAACACTAGAAACATAGGTATTGGAAACATGCAACTTCGTGTCCTTATTAAGTCATAGATTATTACATATTCTTGAAATGTGATTCATACATTTTCTGCCCTGTGAAGCAATTACCCTTTGTGATATAGTAAACTTTCCATTAAAATTCAATGTCAATCCAAGGTAATTAAAACAATCAACAATTTCAATTAGGTCATCGTTATATATCCATGATTCTTTAACAGTTATTTTACCTCTATTTCTGAATACAACAATTTTTGTTTTATCTATATTAACACTGATGTTCCATTTTGTACTATATGCATAGAGCACATCAAGCATCTTCTGAAGGCCTTCTACTGTCTCTGATAAAAGAACAGTGTCATCAGCATACATTACAAGAAACAACGAAATATCGTGTAAATACATTGGCTCACATAAGCCACTAATTAGCTCATTTTCAAAATCATTAATATACATAGAAAACAAAAATGGTGATAACGCTTCACCTTGCATTAGTCCAGTATTACAATTAAAATAGTCTGAAAACTGAGACTGATACTTAACACATGTCTTCAAACCGTCATACATCGATTTTATAATATTATAGAGTTTGCCTGTAATACCGGAAAGTGCTAACTTAAATAATAATTTACATCGATTTACACTATCAAACGCTTTTCTATAGTCTACAAAACAGCAATACAATTTCTTTTTACTCGCCAACATTTTCATAATAACAGCATGGAGTACAAAAATCGCATCAGTTGTGCCGTAGCCTGGTTTAAAACCAAACTGGGCATCTGTAATAACATCGTTTTCGTCTGACCACTTTAACAATCTATTATTTAAAATTGCAGTGAAAACTTTTTCCAGAGAGCTGACAAGTGTAATACCTCTGTAATTATTTGTATCATTTACGTTACCTTTCTTATATAGAGGAATTACAATACCTTCCGACCAACTTGAAGGAAATATCCCACTATCAAATATAACATTAAAAATTCGAGTCAAAAAAGGAACAAATACATCTTGGAACGTAATAAAATATTCATTAAGTAAATGGTCTTTTCCTGGTGATTTTCGTGATTTTAAATGTCGTATTACTGTGTGAACCTCTTCTTCAGTGATTGGGCAGTCGAGCTCTGCGTAAGTGCCCTCGTCGTGTTCTTCTGCAGCATCTGGAGGGTCGTCTGTGTTACTGGCTAAATCTTTAAAATGTTTTAAAAAATCATCCATTCATAATTAAACTCCATTATCATGTGACGTATTCTCCGCGAGTAATTGAGACCATTTCGTGATTACCAAACACTGATTAATGATCAGTGTATACAGAGCAATAGTGATAAAGATTGGCAGCAAGTAAGTCTCATTAGACCAATATTTAATGTGTTCAAAGAAAAACAACAGACACCGTAAATATGTATACTAGTGATGCGAATCAGTTGAGATTCCATCATCGATCATCGGTTATAATCGGTTGGCACCAACCGATCAACTTTCGATTACACAATCGGTTAGAAATTATCACCATAAGAAGGCTTGAATAATAAGGACCATGTACCTATTGTCATGTGCACCCTGCAAATGGATAATTGTACCTTCATTAACTATTTAATATAATTTGTCTTTATGTATACATGAAAACAAACCCAAACCACTGTAAATTTCCATCAATGTTTTCATCTAAACTGGAAGAACACTTACAGATAACATTTTCCTACACAAGCGATAATGGATTTTTATAATCGATAATCACATCGTAAGAGCCAATCCGATCAATTTTCGATTATAATCGATGACTGGAACACCACTGATGTATACAAACGTATGGTAATTAATCATGGAGCTGGAATCACACTGATGTGCTACTGAAAAGTAATTTATTCACGCCATCTCGGTAAATACCCAGTAGATACAGACTATGTAAAAACTCTTAAAATCTTATTTAAACCTGGAGGGGACGTAGCCCAGTGGTACATCGCTCGCTTGATGCGCGATCGGTGTGGGATCGATCCCCATAGGTGGGCCCATTAGGTTATTTCTCGCTCCAGCCAGTGCACCACGATTGGCATATCAAAGGCCGTGGTATGTGTTATTCTGTCTGTGGGATGGTGTATATAAAAGATCCCTTGGTGCTAATCGAAAAGAGTAGCCCATGAAGTGGCGACAGCGGGTTTCTCTCTCCATATTTGTGTGGTCCTTAATCATATGTCTGACGCCATATAACCGTAAATAAAATGTGTTGAGCGCGTCGTTAAATAAAACATTTCTTTCATTCTTTTTGTTCAGACCTAAACCTTGGCGGCATGGACAATTATTTCCAGGCGCTTTTCCCTGCAATACATTTCAAGTGGTGTTTAATTAATTTCCAAATATATATATACACCATTTTTATTTGTCAACAACTAATATATACTCGCGGAAAAAGGTTCCTGTGCATCAAATAATTGCATATAGAATATAATTTACTTGAAAGCTGGTCATAAAAATTTCAATAAATGAACGTGTAACCACTCCCGTCGATATTCCTGCGGTGTCCTGTCAATTGCATGAACTATTCATACTTTGTGACCACAAGTTGCATTACTAGCATTCTTTGTCACGTGCTCCTGTTTGACTTCATTTTTCTTATTATTGGACTTTAAAACTATTGTATGGATTCTCATCACTCAGAAAAACATTTGTGTTGGTATCTGATCGTCGTCAGTGTGATGCCACGCCTCCCAGAAAATGGACTCCATCGAACGATGGGTATGATTGAGGTTAGAATGGCACAAACGCTGTTGCTAGTAATTTTGGTATTCATTGGTGTTCATCAGAACACTATGCAATATCTGCGGAGATATTCTCGACAGTTCAGGGGTACCAGGGATCTTTCATGTTTAGGGAGTCGACACGTGACACCACGTCAGCAAATCGTCAGTATTAAGCAGGTACACATATGGAATCATTTGGAAATGATACGTTTAACATCCTAATGCATCTCTGAGTTAAGGCCAATCAGTGGAAGAACTGAACGCAACCGATTAGGTGATAACAAAGTATGACCATGAATGTACATCAGTACGTTGTTCTGTTACATCGTTACCGACGGCTCACCAAACATTGTGTAAACAGTACTTCAGGTTCAGAAGGCAGGAGAGGATCACCGTACTTTTAACAGATAAATAGCACATCTATGTAAATTACAATATTTTAAAATTTTAAAAATAGAAGTCCTACTGAAATTTTAATGATGCACAGGAACTTTTTTCCGTGAGTATATTTTAATTATAGTTCAACAATACTATCTATAAACGACATATTTTATCAACCTTGTGTTAAATGTTAAACAATTTTAAATGATAACACAGAACAAACACGTACGCTTGAAACTGCCAAATGATCGCAAAAGTAAACTGAATTCTTGAAAACCTTCATTACAAAACGGTTTTCCCTGCACCAAACACGGAATAAATAAAGAAAAAACCCACAGTCATCATATCGTCGCGTGAGAGCTAAAAGGTCGTAAGTGGCAGATACGATCTAAAATGTCTTTTTTGCATATTCGGAATCGCCATCCCCGATTACATATTGTCACAAAAAATCATAGCTGTGTCCCTAATTGCATCGCTTATACAGAAGGATTTAAATGGTCGTAAGTGAATCACAGATACCAATTTGCACGAAAATAGACGTAACTGACACACACGACTTTCCTCCGATTTGCTTGCTGTCCATTATGTGAACACGATACACCCTTTTTAAATACAGTTTGTTTTATTTAACGACGCCACTAGAGCACATTGATTTTTGTTATCTTATCATCGGCTATTGGACGTCAAACATATGGTCATTCTGACACCGTTTTTTTATTTGCGCTTCTCACAGGCAGGATAGCACAAACCATGGCCTTTGTTGAACCAGTTATGGATCACAGGTCGGTGCAAGTGGTTTACACCTACCCATTGAACCTTGCGGAGCACTCACTCGGGGTTTGGAGTCGGCATCTGGATTAAAAATCCCATGCCTCGACTGGGATCCGAACCCAGTACCTACCAGCCTATAGGCCAATGGCCTAACCACGACGCCACCGAGGCCGGTCTAGAAATTACAAATGCGAAGTACAATAGAGCATGCATTTTATCTATTTAAGAAAAAAATATTTGGTACTGCATGCAACAAACCATTTGGCAACAGACAATAATCGTGTTTGTATATATAAATAGGAATTGCAGTAATATTAATGTTTGTATGGTTTGCTCTTTTATGTGCACCATAATTATAATAATAAACATGTTTTGGTGAATTTTCTTGAAAAACAAATATCTATTTGAAATGTTTTTAATTGAAGCAAAGTTTCCAACATGTAATTTGTATCTGTAGATACAATTTTAATTCATAATAATGTTGTATGTGGCATATACGACCAAAGTGCAAGCATAATCACACTGATTTTGGATGTACATGTATTTAATTATATGTTACGGTGATCAAGTTCCGCCTTTCAGGCATTATGGATTAACAATATTGCACACACAAACGTCATTGTAAGTTATCCAGGACAAAGTCCAGTAACAAAAGACAGTGTAATCAGACGTAAGGTTAAAAGGCGAATAAAGTGAATGTGGCCTCAACATAAACGATGAACTTTGATTAACTTCACAGTTAACAAATATTTGCAACAGAATACTTCTGTCCTGAGTCAGACCCCCGATCCTATCGGAGGCCGGACTCTGGATAGGCGTGATTGAAACCCAAGTGGTATATGGACTACGGGCACGTTAAACCAGTTACTAAGCTAAGCTAAGCAACATAATGTTGAACGTGAACATGACATAACACAAACAACATAAGCCGAACATGACATAGCACACACAACAGGACATGAACATAACATAGCTCACACAACAGGATCTGAACATGATATATAGCATACACAACAGAACTTGGCACATCAATGGCAACAAGACCTGAACATAACATAGCAAAAAGCTGAACATGAGAAAATAAACACCATATAAAATGAACGTGACATAGCACTTGCGACAGTTTATTTGTTTGTTTTGTTTAACAACAACACTAGAGCACATTGACTAATTAATCATCGGCTATTGGATGTCTAACATTTGGTAATTATGACTCATAGTCATCAGAGGAAACCCGCTACAGTTTTCCTAATGCAGCAAGATATCTTTTATATGCACTTCCCCACAGACAGAATAGCACATACCACGGCCTTTATCCAGTCACTTGCGACAGAACCTGAACATGACACAGCACTCACAACAGCACCTGAACATAATAGAGAGCTCACAACAAAACCTGAACATGACGTGGCACACACAACAGAAATGAACGTGACATAGTACACACAACAGAACCTGAAAAAGAACATAACAAAACACACATACAACATACCATGATCATGACATAGCACACACAAGAGAACTTGAACATGATATATCACTCACAACAGACGCAGAAAATAATTTAACACACACAACAGAAACCGGAGGATTGATCACTTAACACTCAACAAAACACGGAGAGAACACTGCATATAACATAGTCTGGAGATATCACTGAACACACAACAGAACCTGGAAAGATCACTGGACTCACCACAGAACCTGGAGAGATCACCGAACACACAATAGAACCTGGAGAGATCACTGAACACACAACAGAATCTGGAGAGATCACTAAACACACATCATAACCTGGAGAGATCACTGAACACACAATAAAACCGGAAGAGATTACTGAACACACAACAGAACCCGGAGAGTACACCCAACACACAACAGAATCTGGAAAGATCACTGGACACATACCATAGCCTGGAGAGATCACTGGACACACAATAGAACCTGGAGAGATCACTGGACACACGTTATAACCTGGAGAGATCACTGGACACACAACAGAACCCGGAGAGTACACCCAACGCACAGCAGAAGCTGTAAGGTTTACTGTTCACTCAATATAACCTGGAAAGAATCCTGCATACTCAACAGGTGGACATGGTATAGTGTTCACTACTTCTGGATTTGATATTCAGTACACTCCCTCATTGGAAATGTAAACCCTATATCCTTTGAATGAGCTTCACTTGAACCCGGTGTATCCCAAACCAATAAGCTGCTGAATATAAATTCTTCATAAAAGGATACCAGTTTCAGTTTGCTTAACTATTCTGGTTTGTCTGTTGCACTATCTAATAAACCAGGTATTCTTGAAACTAGTGAAGTACACCCTGAGGCAGCAGAACCAGGAACTATCTGCGAAAGGACTCCCATGGCGCAAAGAACATGGAAAGAACACTGCACACAACATGACATCAGCTTTTCTGATGACTCATCAGGAACGAATACTTGCCTAGAAAAAGAGGTTTTGTATGGACAAGTCGTCTGATTCTGATGCACCATCATCAACCAACGAACATGGAGCACTACCACCACAGTGTTTCTGTCAGAAAGAATTTTTTTTGGTATGGCTCTATCGAATTGATTGCAACCACAGTCAACAGAGATATGGGAGTCCTCCCTCAGAAAGAAAATGGGTTAAGTTTAGGGTCAGGATTAAGAAAATCATACAGTAATGATAAGAGTAATTAATTTTGTCAAAAAGTTAACTTAATGATAAGAGTAATTAATTTTGTCAAAAGGAAATCACACACCTCAAAATGCAGAGGGGAAAATCGCACCCCTCAAAATAATCAGAATTAGAGGCAAGAGACCGAGAGGAATTGCACCCATGAACATGATTAAGTTTGAGGAGTAATGGTTTCTAAATTAAATATGTTAAGGGTTAATGCTTTGTGTTTTCAAAATAAATATCCTAATTTAACTAATATGATGGTTGTTCTCAAAGATGAAGGAATGGGCCATTGAAGTCTTACACAAGAAAAAGAAACACCATGAACACAATATTTATCGATTTCTTATGTATTATATGCATATCATGTTGCATTACAATTCTGAATCATGATTGCCCATTGGACTATTTCTCGTTCCAGCCAATGCACCACGACTGGTATATCTAAGGTCATGGTATGTACTACCCTGTCTGTGGGATGGTGAATATAAAAGATCCCTGGCTGCTAATCGAAAAGAGTAGCCCATGAAGTGGCGACAGCGGGTTTCCTCTCTCAATATCTGTGTGGTCCTTAACCATATGTCCGATGCCATATAACCGTAAATAAAATGTGCTGAGTGCATCGTTAAATAAAACCTTTCTTTCTTTTTTTCTGAATCATGATAATCTGTTGACTATTTATGAATAAGGAATTGAAACTGATTTGTTTGTGCTTATTCTGTTTTATTTAAAACAAGTACAATAATTTTGGTTTTCATCGCAGAATGATATGATTTCTCCATGGACACAAACCTGTGAACTGAATGTAAAAGTGTAACAACCACATGGCACAGGGTTATCACATTTATCATGATAACATAATATACATGTTATGTACCTGCAAATTCTTTATTTAAAAAAGAAAAAAAAGAAAGAAAAAAAGAAACAAAACCCCGTCATAACAGAGAAAATGTCAACATCTATTGTTTTCTACCCAAATATATCTTACTACAATTTTTATAAATATATTTTTTTACAAACAGGATTAGCTTTCATTGTCGGTGCACTGTAGTTAACACATCATTTATTATACACTCGAATCATAGCAACCCATTAAACAAAACAAAAACAAACAAACAAACCTAATGTAAATTTAATTTTAAAATATACATGCTTTACACTCGGTAAATTGGAATTACTGAGTTGAAATTAAATCGGTGTGTTTGTTTCAGGTGCCCGTCAACCGATCACATGTACTTGAAATCTGACTCTACCAAGGTCAATCTTCTTGGCTTTAAAACACGTGGCAGTATCGAGAAACAGAAAGTAGAAATGTCTGGAGTACGTCGCTATGTTATTAACAAAAACAAAACCTGCTTTACTAAGTTCGTTTGTTGTTGGTGTACGCGTTTACTGTGATATCAACATGTATAAACAGTATTCACATCATAGAATTATTGGACAACGCACCTATTTTTTTTTTCTGCACGTGATCAAAACGACGACAGTGTAAAATAAATGTTGCGATCATTACCTGCATTGTACGAAATTAAACAAAACAAAACTGACGAGATCTTAATAATAAGTGAACTCCTAGCTGATTGGCTCAGTGTAAAGATAACCAACCAATCGTGTTTCAATTTATAAAATGTATTCTAGGAAGTTCATTGTGAACAGAATGGAAAGGTTTGTGGCGTTGTGGATTGGATTCAATAAACAATTAAAATGGCAGAGTTAAAAAAAATAAAAAAAACATACAAGCGTGATTTGTTCAATTTAGGGGCGCATTATTTCGCGCCCGTCAGATTGAGTTGACGGGGGTTGACGGGCGTGTTGGCGCATATTACAATAAACCTGTTTTAGCCTGGTGTGTGTGGAGGTGAGGACTTTGGCATAGGTCCATTACAGCGTTTCGCTGTTGTAAAAGTGCCTGTAAATGGCAAGTTGCGTGTCATGAACTATAAACTGGAACATAAACACAACATGTTATGCGCTGAATCAAAAATCTGTGGGAAATCAAATAGTTACTCTGACAAACAGAATCACCGTAACAGCTCCCCGGGCAATTGAAACGTACATTATCCATGTGATTAGTAGTGATAAACATTTTTTATATTTGAAATAACAATAAACTGCGACAAAATGTGTACATTAATTTTGACGATGTAAGAAAATCGTATAAACGGCTGATGATTTTCTGATACATTTCAAAATGCGATACGACACATTCATTATCCTTCACGTTTAGAGTCTAACTGTCACCTGTACTCTTGATTAAAAACTGCAGTTACCTAGAGTAATTTTCAAAACCTTTGTAAGCCAATTGCATCACTGCCGCGATGCATGACATGCTTGGCCCAAAGGAATAGAATAGAATAGAATTAGATGTGTAACAACACCCCAGCACGAACAATACATCGGGCTATTGGGTGGCACAGAGACTACAGCAGCTATAGCTTTAGGTGGGATTTCTCGACATAAGTCTAGTTTCCAGAAAATCTGTAGCAGGTAGCACATCAACGCAGACAGGTGCATTAATGTAAGACATTTATACTTATTTTCGTGTTTATAATATACAATTAAAGTTCAAGCACGCTGTCCTGGGCACACACCTCAGTTAGCTATCTGGGCCGTCTTCCCCGGACAGTGGGTTCGTGGTTAGTTGTTGTTGTTAGTGAGAGAAAGAGAGAAGTCGGTGTTGTGGTCTTACACCTACCCACTGACTTGTTAAACTCGTTCTGGATGGGAGCCTGTACCGAGAGGTGAACCTAGAACCTGTCAGACCTAAAACCATTACACCACCCAGGCCGGTTGAGAGAGTTGCAGGCAAGACTTTTTGGATAGAAATAGTCACAAACTGTCTGCGTCCAATGAGTGACGGATCTGTGACTGTTTTCCCATTAACACGTTCTTTGATCCGCGTCGTTCGGCGCTAGTCTGGAGTTCGCTAGGCCGCACGGAAAAACGTCCACTAGACTGCTTTATGCGCTTCACGGTAAACCAAATGGCCACGTTTGGAACCAGTCAAATAGTTCGTGAACGTTAGCGAAATGTAAGCTGGCTTAACTTGAAGAGAAGACATTTCATTTCAACTTATTTTCGTGCTTATATCCAATTAAGATTCACGCACGCTGTGAGACAGAATAGGGTGTAGTCTTCTTACACCTTCCCAATGAGTCATTAAAACTCTCTCTGGGTGGGAGCTAGTACCGGGCTACGAACCCTGTACCCACCAGCCTTATCTCCGATGGCTTAACCACAACACCACCGAGGCCGGTGAAGAAAAGACGAGCACGGAAAATAGGTTACATCTATTGATCATCATATTCTAGTTCGGTATTTGTTTTAATTAATTTTGTTTTGTTTTTTGGTAAAGGTTAGGTGGGTGGTGTACTTTTTGTGGATAAAAGAAAGATGAGTTTTGTTTACCACCGATCACCTATATGATATATTTCTTTTATTTCGTAATGGAGCGCGTGCGATCAATCTGTATTAATATTAAGCATGATCGGCTCCATAGATTTGGAACTGTGTACTTAATAGCGCCATCAAATGGATTGCGTTTATTTAAACAACTGAATAATTGATGTAATAGGGGCTTTGATAAATGATCGTCGATGCAATTAATGTGTTGACGTTACTTTACACACCGACTGTATATACACATAACCGCTACGGTCAACAAATGTCGAATGTTTATGACATTATGTCAATGAAATCAAATTCAACACAGGAGCCGTTTAGACAAATTACGTAGTTCCAAAAGGTGTATGTGTGTGTGTGTGGGGGGGGGGGGGGGGGGGGGAGAGCTCTAGGTTTGTGAGGTATGATGGTTGATTCTGTGGTTTATGATGGGTCACCTACAATCTGGTTCTCTGGTCTGTGATGGGTCGAAGGGATAACTGTCACCTACAATCTGGTTCTCTGGTCTGTGATGGGTCGAGGGGAGATCTGTCATATACAGTCTGGTTCTCTGCTCTGTGATGGGTCGAGGGGAGATCTGTCATATACAATCTGGTTCTCTAGTCTGTGATGGGTCGATGGGAGATCTATCATATACAATCTGGTTCTCTGGTCTGTGATGGGTGAAGGGAAGATCTGCCATATACAATCTGGTTCTCTAGTCTGTGATGGGTCGAGGGGAGATCTGTCATATACAATCTGGTTCTCTAATCTGTGATGGGTGAAGGGGAGATCTGTCATCTACAATCTGGTTCTCTGGTCTGTGAAGGGTCGAGGGAAGATGTGACACATGCAATCTGGTTCTTCTCTGGTCTGTGATGGGTCTAAGGGAGTTCCACAGTTTCGATCACCTGAAGACAGGTTTTCTGGTCAGTTATGGGATTAGCGGAGTTCACAATGTTCTGTCACAAGACCTATGTTATTATGTCATGCGCCACTGTGTTATTTCTCATTCCAAATTCTGCTACACGAATGGTGTATCAAACCTAAATGACAAAACCCTTATTTGATCAAGACCGTATCTCTGCACAATGCAGAGTCGAATGGGTATTTGGCAAAATAGTGGTTGAGTCCATTAATATCTATGTAGTGCATCGTCTGTAAGAGGACAGTCACTCCCGATAAGACCCTTTACTGGACAGTACATTCTTCCTGCCACTCCCAGACTAGATTACTCAATCAAACCGAGCACAGGATAAAACTCATTGGAATAAATATAGTTGTTGATGACATGCATTCGTGAATCACTGACAAAACAGTGATGATATCAGGTGTTCGCGCGAAAGGTGAGCATATTCTGCCCCACTAGTGGCACCCATCATGGTATATCGCCCATGGGAAATCATGAAAATACAGAAAAAAAGAAAAAAAAACTTCACAAATTATTATGTAGCACAACATAGTGAATTTATTTGAACAGATGGTACTTTTTCCAAAATAGTTCTTACTCTGAGAGTTTTCATTATCTTTATATTTAAAATTACGATTATTGTTTTTCAATTACCAACACATGGCATATTTCTGCAGATCAAGATATGTCAGAACTGTGAGCAGGTTTTCATTAGTACGGCTTGGCGTTGGAAACTTATCATATGCCATATTGGTGCCCTGACATTGAACATTTGTGCTGAGAAAAGGACATTATGTTAACAATGTCCAGTAAGATTTATTATAATGGATTCAGACACAGGCTGCCGAACAGTAGACTTATTTTACAACAGTAGACTTATTTTACAACAGTAGACCTATTTTACAACAGTAGACCTATTTTACAACAGTAGACCTATTTTACAACCATGCGTAGTTGGCTCGATAGACGTGCTAATGTAGCCATGTCTCACGGTGCATGCTAATGGATTGGTCACTGAGTAGCTTGCATTGTCATGGAAGCAGGTCAAAACATCGCTATGGTAAGACGACCTTGAAAATGCCAATAAAAAGTGTTAAAGGAAAAAGGAAAAGAAAACGAAAATGTAATGGCCAAACGAACAGTAGAAACAAACAAAAATCCCCCACCTTGCCAAATAGTTTACTATTATTATTTTAACAGATGTTGTTTGTTTGTTGTTTTGTTTGTTTGTTTGTTGTTGTGTTTTGTTTTGTTTTTTGTTTTTGTTGTTGTTGTTTTTTTGTGGGGTTTTTTTTTTGGGGGGGGGGGGGGGTGGTTGTTTTGATAGTACATAGTCAACACCAAATCAAATTGCATGGACGACAAAAGGAACCATTCTAACAAGTATTCTTTGCAATGAACCCAAGTCCACTAAGTTCTTTTTATCAAAATGTGTACATTTTGAATATTTTAAGTACAATATATATATTTTTAAATTGAATAAGCTCGATGTATAAACATTTTGACTTGTTGACAGTATGTATTTTCAATTGTTTAACTTAATAAATTATTTAATTAATTATTAAAATTAATATGTAATGCTGCTTTTATTTTTGTTTGTTTTGTGTGTATTTTTTGTTTTTGTGGGGTTTTTTGTTGTTTGTGTGTTTTTGTATGTTGTTGTTTTTTTGTTTTTTTTATTTATCTTTTATTTGTTTCATTTGTTTACTTTTTTTATACCTAAACGTCGACCCTGCCACCCTGTCAAAATATTTTGCCAAAATGTCCATGACCGAAACGTTCAAGCTATATAATTTTTAATAAATAAATAAAATTGCTATCTTTTTCGGATGTTTCTAAATGTTTTATACGTTGAACTCGTTTTCGTGGAAACTATGACTTAGCTGACAAAGTCAGTTCTGACTGCCAGGTCTTGGTACTGGCATCGATGGTGTAGATGGAAGCTAAATGTGCGAAACATCGGCCACATATTATTTTGAATGTGGAATGTGCGTGCGCAGATTAACTACTAGTCACGTGTGTCTGTTATTGTACTGAACACAGCCATGTTGTTCTGGGCACCGTCACACCAAGCAAGCTCAGCACACTGTTTAGATTAGTGCACTATCGTGGGTGTATAACCGACAGTGCGTATAGTATTTTCCTTCGATGAATTTACGTATGTATGCATGTATGTTAAAGTTAAAGTTTGTTTTGTAGTCATCAGAAGAAACCTGCTACATTATTCCTAATGTAGCAAGGGATCTTATATATGCAATTTCCTACAGACAGGAAAGCACATACCACGGCCTTTGTCCAGTTGTGGTGCACTGGTTGGAACCTCAAGCGAACAAGAGCTCATTAAGTGCATACGGTGCAGGAAAAGACAACACTATTTAACATTTCTGGCGTTATACTGGGGTATTGCTGCATTTCAAGTGTTTTTGTGTAACATTTGGTTTAATTTTGGAAAATACAAAAGAAATCCACCTATAGAAAAAAAAACCCAAAATACACACACACCCCGAAACAAAATAAACGCCCAAAACCCCCCACAAATGACCCCACGCGCAACAACCCTTGAGACACCTGTGGAATTTCATAGATATATATGCACATAATATTCAAACACCCAATGTTTGACGAAGGTTCCTGAGTCAGTATTTATTCCAAAGCTACAAAGAAATAACACAACATTTTATTTGTTCACTGTACTTTGGCAACTTTTTCCGTGATAGCGTCCTTGTAAACACAAGAACGCTATCACGGTGAATCAATAGTTTAATCAACTATCCCATAAACATTTTATGATTACACGTTAAAACGGTTTCCATGCGTAATTATTCATATACACTTGCATTACTATTTACCAGACTAGGTTAATATAACCTTTTGGATTCTTAAAACTGTACAAAGGACATTTAAGTACCCAAACGTTTAAGACATTCTTCCAACTACATTTTTAGTGTTAGATATTAAGACCATAACCAACGTTATAATGGTCACAGTTGCTCTAAGCTAATCATCTACTACTACTACTACTACTACTACTACTACTACTATTACTACTGGTATATCAAAGTCCGTGGTGTGTTCTATCGTGTATATGGTATGGTGCATATAAAAGCTCCCTTGCTATTAATGGAAATATGTAGTTGTTTTTCTCTCTCGAACTATACGTTAAAATTACCATATGTTTGACATCCAAAGAAAGAAAGAAATGTTTTATTTAACGACGCACTCAACACATTTTATTTACGGTTATATGGCGTCAGACATATGGTTAAGGACCACACAGATTTTGAGAGGAACCCCGCTGTCGCCACTTCATGGGCTACTCTTTCCGATTAGCAGCAAGGGATCTTTTAGTTTGACATACAAGAGCCGATTATTATTAAATTAATGTGCTCTAGATCTAGTGGTGTCGTTAAACAAGACAAACTTTAACTTCAGTAGTGTTAACGTTAGTAGTAGCGCTGGAAATCGGTTTGAATTTCATCATCGATCATCGCTTATAATCGATTTATACCAATCGATCAACTGTCGATTACACAATCGGTTAGAATTTTATGAACATAATAATTTGAATTATAAAGACCAAACACCTGTTAGTGTGTTCACCAGAACAGACCTTACAAGTCGTTAGTTTTACCGTTAATAACTATTTAATATCGTTTTTCCTTTATGTACTCATGAAAACAAACAACAATCCAAACATTTTGACTATAATCGATCATTGAAGTCACTAGTTAGTAGCAGTAGTAGTGGTGGTAGTAGTAGTAGTAGTAGTAGTAGTAGTAGTAGCAGTAGTAGTAGTAGTAGTAGTAGTAGTTTAGTAGTAGCAGCAGTAGTCGTGGTAGTAGTAGTGGCAGTAGTAGTAATAGTCGTGGTAGTAGTAGTAGTAGTAGAAGTAGTAGTAACAGTAGTAATAGCAGCAGCGCAGTAGTAGTAGTGGTACTAGTAGTAGTAGTGGCAGTAGTAGTAGTAGTCGTGGTAGTAGTAGTAGTAAAAGTAGTAGTAACAGTAGTAATAGCAGCAGCGCAGTAGTAGTAATGGTACTAGTAGTAGTAATGGTAGTAGTAGTAGTAGTAGTAGTAGTAGGAGTAGTAGTAGAAGTAATTGTCGTCGTCCTTGTTGTTGTTGTAACAGCAGCAGCAGAAGTAGTAGTAGTAGTAGAAGTAGTAGTAAAAGTAATTGTTGTGTCGTTGTTGCTGTAACAGCAGCAGTAGTACATCCAACAACAACATTAAACAATTATGAAATTAGATCTAGATTTAGTTATTTTCAAATATATGCAACAACAAAATAAAAATGCCCCAAGCGCTCTAAAAAACTAAAGTAGACATAACATATAATAAGCATGTTTAAAATAAACAATATTATTTAAATTACGAGTTTATGAGTAGAAAGGAAAAACCTCTTACCTGATGGTGGTATTAAAAGTAAAGTGAACACAGAACCTCTTGAAAAATCATACACGTTTTACCCCAGAGTCACTCATATTGATTATCTAGCCGTGTAACATTTATAAAGATCGAAGACATAGCAATCTGCGGAGACCGCGGTTTTTCGTTAGCAAAGGTGAAACGGAAATCAACAACTCCGATTACCTGTGCTACGGTCGACCGAACACAAAAACGGCGTCTGTGGCTATATCAAACCAAATGACAGACGACATCAATCAACCGTAATTAAGGATATCACAAAACATGACTGGATAAATAAAATACTACTGTTCGCTTCAGACTTGTAGAAAGGTGGTTGGTCATTATACAGAATTGGAAGGTGCACAAGGAAAGTTACAAAGAGGGAATAATACACTGACCACTTAGTAAAGAATTTATTAAGATTGTTCTTACTAAGATAACTACATTTTTCTACTTTATATATTTGTTTAGCTTCGTTTTGAAATTGAATAATATTTAATTGGACCCTTTGCACTTTACATTTATATATAAAATTTAGCTAATGATAGTAACAGGTCAAAAATATTATCTGTTTTAATATTATCTTTACATCCAAATATCACAAGCTCAAAAGAAAGCTTTAAATTACACATATGCTTACATGAGTTTCATAGCCAAGTTAAATAATCATTCCAAAAGTACTGAACAATTTTACATTCCCTCATGACAAAACGTACACGTTTTACTGTCAATTAATTTTAATTTATATGCGAAACTATTAGTAGTTAATATTCTATGAAGTATCCTATATTGGAAACATCTAAGTTTTTTTCGTGCGTGGTTACCAATGGTTTTAAATAGATAGTGTGCCAAATTAAGGTCTGAAATAAAATAATTTTGCCATTTTGATATTGCAGAATTTGGCTTTCAGAAGTTACAAGTGTATAATGATATAGTTTCGAGCCATTTCTGATAGAATAAAGTTTCCGTTGAACAGGAGAATCATCTAAAGGACTATTTGTCTCTATTTTATTTAGTTTCTTTTTCCTAAGGTAAGTCTTAAAAAAGATGCATTTAATTCATGTAAATTATTAAATTCGGTTAAAGTTAAAAGGTTGCATTATTCATCAACAAGATGACAGATTTTAAAAACACCTTTCCCAAGCCACTTCTTTTTTTAAATAAACATTTCCTTTTAATTTTTATATTGGAATTATACAAAAAATGGTTCTGATGAAAAGACTTCAAAAAATTAAACTTTAATTAATGACGAGAAGTCACGGAATGCAATGATACAGTCTTTCCAAAATAATCACAGTTGGGGAAAATCATTACCGAATCAAGATATGTTACAGAGTTGTGGAAAACATGCAAACAGAGTAGGTTTCCATTTTGGATCTTTGGTTTCCAGTTTTCGTAGCCATGTACTTTTCAAAGCTTTAACATGGTTAAATATATCTATCATTCCGAGACCTCCCTCATTAACAGGTTTACACAAAGTTATTCTTTTTATCCTGTCTGGCTTTTGATTCCATACAAATTTAAATATTTTGTGCAATTCTTTCAGAAATATTTCCGATGGATTTGGTAATGTTAGAAGTAGATAACTAAGCTTAGATATTAACAGAGATTTTATTATAGCTATTCTTCCAAGTGGTGTTAACAACCTTCTCATCCATATATTTATAATTTGTTTAATTTCAAATAGTCTAGAATTATAATTAAATTTGTTCATTTCATTTAAGTGGGTACTAAAAATAATTCCAAGGTCTTTAAACGAAGGAGGATCCCATTTTAGATTATGATTTTGTACATTTTGTGCATGTTCTTGTTACCAGCGGTACACGTATTAATAATGTGTATATAATGTGCGTGTGTGTGTATGTGTATATATATATATATATATCATGTGAGTATATATAATGTGTGTGTGTATATATATATATATATATATATATATATATATATATATATATATATATATATATAAATCATGTGAGTATATATAATGTGTGTGTGTGTTTATATATATATATACTACTCAAAAGAATTTAAGGGTCAAAAATTTATAACCAAATAAGTTTCAGAGTGTATTAGATTGATGATGTAAACTACACCACATTTTTTTTTTATTGTTCCATATTTACAAAAAAATCACAAATAAACGTCACTGTATACAAGAAAGTCACAAGACATGCTGTCAAAGTTGAAGGTTGTCAAACATGGATTTTACACATTAGAACATTCGTTTAATAGTGTGTGAATCCACTCCTGGCGCGAATACACTCGACACATCGTTACCTCATGCTGTTGATCAGACGTCTGAAGAACTCTTGGGGAATGGCCTGCCACTCTGCCATAAGAAGTTGACCCAGATCATGAAGGTTGGCCGAAGGGGCATAGTTATCCCGAACTCTCCTGCCTAATTCGTCCCAGGCGTTCTCTATCGGGGCCAAGTCAGGCGAATATGCTGGCCAATCCATCCTGGCGATACCTTGTTGTCTGAGAAAGTCCGTTACCACCCTGGCGCGGTGGGGTCTGGCATTGTCATCCTGCAGAACTGCCCCGCCGCCAATCTGCTGAAGGCCTAGGAGAACCAACGGCCGGATAATCTCATTCAGATAGCGGATTCCATTCAGATTGCCATCCACCACATAGAGGGGGGTCCTGTGGTGGATAGAGATGCCGCCCCACACCATGACGCTGCCACCACCGAACCGGTGACGTTGTCTAACGTTAACGTCAGCGAAGCGCTCACCAGGACGTCTGTAGACACGAACCCGACCGTCGTTGAACTGGAGACTAAACCTGGACTCATCACTCGACCCCACTGAATACGTTGCCACCGCAGATGAAGCGTGCACCAGTGACGTCTGGCCGTTCTGTGACGTGGTAGGAGTGGTGGTCGAACAGACTGGCGACGGCAGCGTAGATTATTGGCTCTCAGACGATTGCGTATGGTTTGATCAGACATTCGAGTTCCAGTCGCAGTCCGCAGATTGTCACATAATCGGCGTGCAGTGGTTGTGCGTTGACGTAGAGCCATATTGGTGATGTAGCGGTCCTCTCTATTTGTAGTGCTTCGGGGTCTTCCCGAACGTGGACGATTTCGAACAGAATTCGTTGCTTGGTACCGTTGCCACAGTCGGCCAACGACATTCTGACTGACACCAAGTCTCAGAGCAACATTTCTTTGCGTATTGCCATTCTGAAGCCAAGCAATAGCCCTTCCTCGATCTTCGATAGTCAGTTGAAGTCTACCATTGTCGAATTTGGCGTGTGCACCGTACACGAACGCAAGCTCCAATTATACGGAAATTCAGCATTGGGAACATGGAATACACGTGCAAAGCGTGCAAATGAAGCGCTTTGTGAAAAAGCAAGTTATGGGCATCTAACAGACCTTTCGCTTTCGCCGAAATTTACGTGCAAATGTAAGCATGTTTTCGCCATTAGAACTAGTTGACAGTGTCAATGACAGTGGATTTTAATTCATTTATGGGTTGCTTAGACGCACTTTCGTCAAAACGGAACAATACCATGCGTGACATTATGGTCTAGCTAATATAATTGACATTCAGAAAATAATGTCGAAAATATCGTCTGACCCTTAAATTCTTTTGAGTAGTGTACGTCGTTCATAAAATGGAAACATGGAAAAGAAGGATGAAATGTGTTGAGAGAGATAAATGGATAGCTAGATTGATTAGACAAGTAGCCAGAGAGAGAGAGAGAGAGAGAGAGAGAGAGAGAGAGAGAGAGAGAGAGAGAGAGAGAGCACATCAACATAACATTCCAGAAATAAAGGCACAAATGACGCACATCAACATAACATTCCAGAAATAAAGGCACAAATGACGCACATACACATAACATTCCAAACATAAAGGCACAAATGACGCACATCAATATAACATTCCAAAAATAAAGTCACCAGAAGCACAAAAACAAGCACTACGGTCAAACTATGGAAACAGTGTATTTACGACGCTATGGTTATAGTAGACCTATAGACTACTGCACCAAACTATCACCATAAAACGGA